>NC_059208.1:36604971-36814613 GCF_020615455.1 Coregonus clupeaformis
AAATGCACTGAGAAGTTACTGGCCTGGTCGGGCCCAACACATGTTTTTACCCGGGACAGCGGGCCATCGTTAATGTCGGACCCTGCAGAACTATGGTATGGTAAATGATAAAATACATTTTCCATTTTCGAGGAGAGCCATGCACACACACTGAGCAAAGAGAAGTGGAGGGACCAAGCCAAGCAAGGTGAGGGTAGTGTGGAAGGGCTGGATGAAGAAAGGTGGAGACAGAGAGAGAAAGGAATGTGAACAATAAATAGTCTAGGAATGGAGCGAGATATGAGAGAAAGGGAGAGAGTGCAGAAAGATGATTTGATAGACTAGACTAGAGAAACAGAGACAGAGGTATGCAAGAAAGGAACGAGGTAGAGAAAAACAGAGGTGGAGAGAGAGAGCTGTGTGAGGTCTTGTTGAGTCAATAGAGGAGGGGTATAAAAAGTTAACATGCTGGGGTTGATAATGGATTTGTGGTAGGGTAGAGAAGGAGGGCACAGCCAGCATGCTGGTGCTAGTGTTCTCTGTTCAAGCCGTGACTCACACTGGCAGGCTACACAGATATTTGCCTTCTAAGGGCAGCTGCTGGAGCCCTCTAGTCTGCAGCGACGGTTGCCGAGCGGAATTTGCCTCCTCATCCTTCGTAATGGCGGTGGGTGGCGACTCGTCGTCCTCAGGCGGTGACACCACAACCTCCGGGATGGCCTGGCCGCCCGGGGCGGGGCCAGGGGCACGGGGAGGGTTTGGGGAGCGGCGGGGAGTAGGGGGCGTGTTCTGGGGGGTGGTGAGGGGCGAGGGTCCGGGGGAGGGCCCCCCAGCGGAGGTGGAGGAGGAGTTGGGCAGGAGGAGGTTGAGGAGGACGGAGACCCGGGACTCTTGCCTCTGGGACAGGTTGGAGACGGAGGCCCCCGGCTTCAGGGAGTGGCGGGAGGCGGAGAGGCCCTCCCCTGGAGTGGCGGGAAGACACAACAACAAAGAAGGGAGAGGAGGGAGAGAAGAAAGGGAGGAAGGAGGAGGGAGGAAAAAGGAGAAACATATGAGGGAGGATTTAATCAGAGAGGTGGTTTTAGGGGTACATTCTCTGGGGGCAGAAGGTAGGTGGTGGGAGCTTCTGAGGAGTGTGGTTAGAGAGAAACAGAGGTGTTGAGAGGTTCTTGCAGGGGAAAGGTGAGAGAGGTGAGGTGTCCACAGGGAACAATAAGCTTGTCCACTCACCAATCACACAGTGACACATACCAAGGGAGAGCATTTTGGGTAGAGAGATGCTTGCAGGCAAGAGAAGAGTTGTGGGTTGGTTAGCACAGTGTCAGTGTACAGTATATTGTACTTACAAATACAGAACCACAAATAAACCAGTCATATTTCATATCGGTCCACTTGTTTGGTATACATACAGTGCAAGCAAGCTATGCAATATATGACATTTCACACATATTTTATACCAAGGCAATATTGCATTTAATGCATTCAATAAAACAAAATGTGACAGTAGGACAGAGACCAGAGACCATTGCAACTGTAGCACAACCTAATTATTTCATTCACATAAACAGTCACACACCATACTCTGAGTACACACCACAACCTGAGGTCATGCTCAATAAACAAAACATGTCGAACTGCAAGAAGAGCATTACCCCAACCATTCCAACATGGAGTAGAAGCCATTGTTAATTCTCAGAGGCAAAACCCTGAGCCAGGCCAGCCACACATGCTCGCACCATCCGCACCCAGATTTCTCTTTCACAGTGGGGGGTAGCAGCTGTCTCTATGAGGCTTATATCCTCATTGTGGCATCTACTCACATCATTAGTTTGACACCTCCTGAACAGCCATGATGTATTTGGTCTTGTGTGGCTCAGTTGGTAAGACCATGGCGCTAGCAACGCCAGGTTCGTGGGTTCGAATCCCGCTGGGGCCACACATACTAAAATGTATGCGCTCACTGTCCTGTAAGTCACTTTTAATAAAAGTGTCTGCTAAATGGCAGATGCTGTCACCTTTACTTTTTTGGAATACCAAGGATTATAAAGATTATTTCAACCCCCTCGAGGATGAGGAAAAAGAAATGGAGTGTGCGCGGCGCAGGGGATCTCACCGTTTCTCTCAAGCAAGAACGGGTCTGAATGTTTCTTGCCTATGTCTGCGATTGAGCGCACCAGCGGTATGCGGTTGCTGAGCTTCCTCTCGTTCTGGTGGTGGTGTCTCTTCAACATGGCCTCACGCACCTTCTGACGAAGCTCCTCCTCCAGCTGGCCAGACACCACCATGCTGTCAATCAACATGTCTGGACACACACACACACAGGCGAATTGTATTGCCTTGTATTTGTTGTTCACTTGGAGGTTGCACCATTGGTACACACACACTTGCAAATGAGCTTGCATAACACACACACACACACACACACACACACACACACACACACACACACACACACAGAGAGATCAATTAAATGTCACCCTATTCAACCAACTTTATTATTGCCTTGTTTATCATTGTTTACCTCTGGTGCACAAACAAATCTAGCTAATCCTATAGCATGCACATGTGTACACACAAACTTCTTCTGACATGAATGTACCTGCAATCTCCTCGATACAGGTGGCCCTCATGTCCAGCATGACGGTGCCGTTGAGGATGCAGCTCCTCAACTCAAACAGGCTGTGTAGAGACAGGGTGGCCACGTAGGGCTTACTCCAACGCTCCCCTCCATCCTCCACGTCCTCCTCAAACTTCAACCACCTACAAACACACACACACACACACACACACACAGACACAAGACACACCCACACACAATTTTTTTTATATGGCTTCAATACTCATACTTCCATTTCCCAAACGCTGACTAAGAACAACTTGAGCAGAAGAAACAGACATTTTGCCTTGCCTTGAGCTTTTCACTTTTGAGAGGTAATGGAAAACGTTTGATTATGTTTTTTAAGCTTTTAACTAGTTTTTTAAGAGCAGTAGATTGCTGTGTATTTGTGTCTGAGCCCATGAGCGTAGGCTTACATTGTCTGGGATGGTGATGGTGCCATGGCTATGAAGGATGACTAAGATAGACTGATTCACAGTCAGACCTGTAGGCAGCTCTGTCAATCTTACCCATTAATCACACCTTCACATACAAGATGCGTCACCATTCCCCAGCCCCCACAGGCAATTTTAAGGCCACGACAGTCTACCAGCCTACAGTTTTGGCCATTAAAAAGCGGAATATTTTACCACAGTCAAGGAGACGACTTCAAAATTCGAAAGATGCAAAGTTAAACTCATCAACGTTTCAGGGAAAACCTACAGTGCCAATAAAGTGCTGTTGAATCAAGACCTGAATGAACAAAGAATGGCATGATAACATGGCTTCTCTAAAGCCACATGGACCCTGGAGTATGGAGGCTGGAACCTGGGCTGGGCTGTGACCTACCTGGCGGTCTCCTTCCACTCAGTGGCGCTCCCGTCCCTGAAGGACAGCTCGTCCAACTCGGTGAACAGGTCATGGGGGACGTGCTCCACATCGTCATCCTCGGTACCCAGGATGAACTGCACCCGCTGGGAGGGCGTGTCTAGATGGGGGAGGCGGGGAGAGATAACAGGAGATATAGAGATGAGGAGAGTGTGGGAAGAGCAGGAGCCAAAGCTTAGCTTCTGAATGGAGTGCTGTGAATCCCTCTGCATTACAAAGAGTGGAATAATTAAATGTGGTGTGGTGGGAGTAGAAATAGGTAAATGTGAAAGAACAGAGCTAGAACTCAAGTCTGAGTGAATCAGCAAAACAATAACGTCAGAATTCCTGGAGCTAAATTCACCATTGGAAGAGGAATGGACATTGGATAGATTAAAAGAGCGAGAGAGTGAACGACAGTCAGACAATTCAATTTGTCATGTTGTGTTGCTACGAAGATAAACCAACAACCACACAAACCGAAATTGGATACATTGTAAACGCAGGTCCAACAAGGAAAAACTTAGCTTGATTTGTTTTTGCAAATAAGTACTTTTTTGGAGCATCTGATGACCTAACATGGCAAGTGATGAACATTAATTTCTCCGGTCCCTACTGTTGCGCTATGCTGTCAAATCCTCCCTCGTTTCTGGTTTGACCAGCTGTTTTCAGCAACTGATGTCACGGTTTCGGCCGAGGCTGCCTCTCTCCCTTGTTCGGGCAGGCTTCGGCGTTCGTCGTCTCCGGAATTCTAGCTGCCACCGATTGATGTTTCATGTTCGTTTGCTTTTGTCTGTTTGTTTCTACACCTGTTTCTGTTTTGTAGTAATTAGTGTCCTATAAGTTTCTCGTTGTGTTTGTCTTGTGTTGTGTGTGATTGTTACCGTCAGTCTGTGTATTGCTCGGTTGAGCGTTATTTTCTCCACTGTTTGCTGGAGCGTTCGTTGCACTTGTGTGTGCACTTATTTTCATCCTGACGCACCTGTTTGTGCGCATTGTCTTTTCGCCTTCGTGCGTATTTTGCTGTCAGGCTTATTTCGTCCTGTTGCCTGTGTTTAGGTAGGAATACAGCTTTTTGGAATTCAGTCTGCTTCCTGCGTTTGATTCCTACACCACACCTACAACACGACCTGACAGAATCACACACCTTACAGTATGGAATCAGCAGGAGCCGAAGCAGCACATTCAAGACTGGAAACCCAGGTTCGGGAACAGCAAGAGCAGCTCCTGCAGATGGGGGCCGCCCTGCAGGAGGTGATGACCACCCTCCGAGGCTGGGGTCCGCCTCCACCGCCAGCCGCCCTGCCAGCACCATCGGCCAGCCCACCCAGTCCAGCGCCGGAACCTCGCGGGAGTCCGACTATCTCTCCCGAGGTCCTACGACGGGACCGCAGCTGGGTGTCAGGGATTCCTGCTCCAGGTAGAGCTGTACCTGGCCACCGTACATCCGGCACCTTCAGGGCATGAGAGCGTGTCCGCCCTGATCTCCTGCCTGGCCGGGTAAAGCGTTGGAGTGGGCCAACGCGGAGTGGAGGAAGATCGACGCCACGACTATTACATACACCGAGTTCTCCCGCCGCTTTAGGGCGGTGTTCGGACCATCCCCGGAGGGGAAAGCGGCGGGGGAGCGTCTGGTCTTCCTCAGGCAGGGGAGGAGGAGTGCCCAGGAATTCGCACTCGATTCCGTACTCTAGCGGCAGATGCAGGGTGGAATGAGCGGGCCCTCATCGATCTATACCGATGTAGCCTCCAGAGAGGACGTCCGTCGGGAGCTGGCCTGTAGGGACACCAGTCTCACTTTCGACCAGCTGGTCGACATGTCAATCAGGTTAGATAACCTATTGGCTACCCGCGGACGTCCTGAGGGGGGTCCGTCCATTCCATCCTCCAGCGCATCCGAGCCGTGTCCTATGGAGCTCGGGGCGCTGGCGCTAGAGATAGGAGGAGTCGGCAGACTAGGGGGTCCATCCACTGCACCAACTGTGGTCGGGGGAGGACACACCGCGGCTAGGTGCTGGGGATGGCCTCCTAGGGGAGATGACGACAGGTCCCGCACTGGGGATTCCTTCCAGGTGAGTAGGCGCCCCACTCACCCAGAGCTCTCTGTTGCCCATTTCTGTATGCCTGTATGTTTTCCACAGGTAGCACCTCATGCCCAGCATAAGGCGCTGGTAGATTCAGGCGCAGCTGGGAATTTTATTGATAAAGAAGTTTTGTTTAGCGTTAGGGATTCCCCTCATTCCTGTTGATGTTCCTTTTCCCGTTCACGCCCTAGATAGTCGTCCGTTGGGTACGGGCTTGATCAGGGAGGTCACGGCGCCACTTAGGATGTGTGCGCAGGGGGATCATCAGGAGATGATTCAGCTGTTCCTGATTGACTCTCCTGCGTATCCGGTGGTGCTGGGCATGCCCTGGTTGAGTACCCATAACCCAGTGATTTCGTGGCAGGAGAGGGCTCTGATGGAGTGGTCTGCTCAGTGTGTGGGTAGATGTTTGGGCGTTTCCGTAGGGGCTACCTCGGTGGAGAGTCCAAACCAGGTGCCCGCATTGCACATTCCACCTGAGTATGGGGATTTGGCTATCGCGTTTAGTAAGGCGAGGGCGACGCGGTTGCCACCCCATAGGCAGGGGGGATTGTGCGATAAACCTTCAGGCAGGGAGCTGCGCTCCCACGGAGTCATGTGTATCCTCTGTCTCAGGAGGAGAAGAAAGCTATGGAGATTTACATAGACGAATCGCTGAGACAAGGATACATACGGCCGTCCACTTCCCCCGCGTCCTCGAGGTTTCTTTTTCGTGAAGAAGAAGGATGGTGGTTTGCGTCCGTGCATCGATTACCGTGGTCTCAATCAGATTACGGTGAAGTATAGTTATCCACTCCCGCTGATTGCGACCATGACTGAGTCGTTGCATGGGGCGCGTTTCTTCACGAAATTAGATCTCAGGAGCGCGTACAACTTGGTGCGCATCAAGAAGGATGATGAATGGAAAACAGCCTTTAGTACCACCTCGGGCCATTACGAGTATCTAGTCATGCCATACGGGTTGATGAATGCTCCGTCGGTTTTCCAATCATTTGTGGATGAGATCTTCAGGGACATGCAGGGACAGGGAGTCGTTGTGTACATAGATGACATTCTCGTGTACTCACCTACCCGTGTCGAGCATGTGGCCCTGGTGCGCAGAGTGTTGCGGAGGCTGGTGGAGCACGACCTGTATGTGAAGGCAGAGAAGTGTCTGTTTTTCCAGGAGTCTATCTCCTTTTTGGGGTATCAGTTGTCCGCGTCAGGGGTGAAGATGGAGGTAGACCGACGTCGGCCGTGCGTAATTGGCAAACACCAACCACTGTGAAAGAGGTGCAGCAGTTTTTGGGGTTTGCGAATTACTACCGGAGGTTTATCCGGGGTTTTGGGCAAGTGGCAGCTCCCATCACGTCTCTCTTGAAGGGGGGTCCGTGCGTCTGCAGTGGTCAGTCGAGGCGGACAGGGCGTTTGGGAGGCTGAAGGACCTGTTTACCTCGGCTCCGGTGCTGGCGCATCCGGATCCCTCTTTACCATTTCAGGTAGAGGTGGACGCGTCTGAGGCCGGTATTGGCGCCGTGCTTTCACAACGGTCAGGCGCGCCACCTAAACTCCGCCCCTGTGCCTTCTATTCCAAGAAGCTCAGCCCGGCGGAGCGAAATTATGACATAGGGGACAGGGAGCTGTTAGCTGTGGTACAGGCCCTTAAGGTGTGGAGGCACTGGCTTGAGGGGGCTCAACACCCTTTCCTCATTTTGACGGACCACCGTAACCTGGAGTACATCCGGGCAGCGAGGAGGCTGAACCCTCGGCAGGCTAGATGGAGTATGTTTTTGACCCGTTTCTCTTTTAAGATCACCTACATCCCTGGGTCACAAAACAGGAAGGCAGATGCGCTGTCTCGGCTGTATGACGGGGAGGAGAGGTTCGTGGAGCCCACTCCCATACTGCCGGAGTCGTGTCTAGTGGCACCGGTGGTGTGGGAGCTCGATTCTGAGCTCGAGCGGGCATTACGCACCGACCCTAGTCCACCACAATGCCCGGAGGGTCGGAAGTATGTTCCGCTCGAGTGTCGGGATCGATTGATCTATTGGGCTCACACGTCACCCTCCTCTGGACACCCGGGTATCGGCCGGACAGTGCACTGTCTTAGTGCCAAATATTGGTGGCCCACGTTGGCCAGGGATGTGAGGGTTTATGTTTCCTCCTGCTCGGTGTGCGCCCAGTGTAAGGCGCCTAGACATCTGCCTAGGGGTAAGTTACTGCCCCTGCCCGTTCCACAACGACCATGGTCCCACCTCTCGGTGGATTTTATAACTGACCTTCCCTCTCTCAAGGGAATACTACCATCCTGGTCGTTGTGGACCGGTTCTCTAAGGCCTGTCGTTTGCTCCCCATGCCGGGTCTTCCTACTGCCCTGCAGACCGCTGAAGCTATATTCACCCATGTGTTCCGGCACTACGGGGTGCCCGAGGACATTGTGGCTGACCGAGGTCCCCAATTCACCTCCAGAGTCTGGAGAGCTTTTATGGAGCGGTTGGGGGTCTCGGTGAGCCTCACCTCGAGTTACCACCCGGAGAGTAATGGGCAGGTGGAACGCGTTAACCAGGATGTGGGTAGGTTTCTCAGAACGTACTGCCGGGATCGGCCGGAGGAGTGGGCGAGATATGTGCCCTGGGCCGAGATGGCACAGAACTCTCTCCGCCACTCCTCCACCCAACTAACCCCTTTTCAGTGTGTTTTGGGGTACCAGCCGGTTCTGGCACCATGGCATGAGAGCCAGATCGAGGCCCCGCTGTGGATGAGTGGGTGCGGCGCTCGGAGGAGACGTGGGACGCTGCACACGTCCATCTGCAGCGTGCCATACGTCGACAGAAGACGAGCGCCGACCTACACCGCAGTGAGGGGCCAGTGTACGCACCTGGAGATCGAGTCTGGCTCTCTGCCAGAAACCTGCCCCTCCGCCTGCCCTGTCGGAAGCTGGGTCGGCGGTTTGTAGGGCCATTTAAAGTCCTGAGAAGGTTGAACGAGGTATGTTATAGATTACAGTTACCAGTTGAGTATAAGTGTATTAACCCCTCGTTCCATGTGTCCCTTCTCAGGCCGGTGGTAGCAGGCCCACTCCAAGAACATGAGATCTTGAGACCCCCCGGCCCCGTTGGACATCGAGGGGGTACCGGCGTACACCGTGAGATCCATCTTGGATTCTAGACGTCGGAGAGGGGGTCTTCAGTATCTAGTGGAGTGGGAGGGTACGGTCCGGAGGAGCGGTGCTGGGTGCCGAGGAGAGACATCTTGGACCCGTCGCTCCTGGACGGAATTCCATCGGGGGTATCCGACGCGCCCTGCGCCGCGGCCTCCGGGTCGTCCCCAAGGCCGGAGTCGGCGCGCGTCTGGAGCCGCCGCGTCAAGGGGGTACTGTCACGGTTTCGGCCGAGGCTGCCTCTCTCCTTGTTCGGGCAGGCTTCGGCGTTCGTCGTCTCCGGAATTCTAGCTGCCACCGATTGATGTTTCATGTTCGTTTGCTTTTGTCTGTTTGTTTCTACACCTGTTTCTGTTTTGTAGTAATTAGTGTCCTATAAGTTTCTCGTTGTGTTTGTCTTGTGTTGTGTGTGATTGTTACCGTCAGTCTGTGTATTGCTCGGTTGAGCGTTATTTTCTCCACTGTTTGCTGGAGCGTTCGTTGCACTTGTGTGTGCACTTATTTTCATCCTGACGCACCTGTTTGTGCGCATTGTCTTTTCGCCTTCGTGCGTATTTTGCTGTCAGGCTTATTTCGTCCTGTTGCCTGTGTTTAGGTAGGAATACAGCTTTTTGGAATTCAGTCTGCTTCCTGCGTTTGATTCCTACACCACACCTACAACACGACCTGACAACTGATATTTTTGAATTCGGTTGTCATATTGGCAGGTTTGCTAGCAACAAACTATTTAGCTAGCTTCTAGCCTAGCGTTTGATATGCAATGTGATCTCCTCGTATTTAAGTGTCGAGTGTCCTGACGAGAACACAAACTTTTCTAGCTATGCCAGGCAAAAAAAAATCGGTATGTATCCAAATGAATGTCAATAGAAAACAGCTTAAAAAAACGCAAATGCAGCTACTTTGCTGTTATTCTGGCTGCAGAGGTCGTGACTGTGTTAGCCATAGCTAGTTGGCTAGATAACAAGCAAGGGATAAGAACGTTGCAAGCAAGCATGGCAACGGAACATATAGAACGAACAACTGGATCGCGTCCATATACACAATATATACAAAAGTATGTGGAATCCCCTTCAAATTAGTGGATTCGGCTATTTCAGTCACACCCGTTGCTGACAGGTGTATAAAATCGAGCACACAGCTATGCAATCACCATAGACAAACATTGGCAGTAAATGGCCTTACTGAAGAGCTTAGTGACTTTCAACATGGCAAGTCAGTTTGTCAAATTCATGCCCTGCTACAGCTGCCCCGGTCAACTGTAATGCTGTTATTGTGAAGTGGAAAACATCTAGGAGCGGCTCAGCTTCATCTTTCTTTCTCATGGTCTGAGAGTCATTAGGTGCCTTTTGGCAAACTCCAAGCGGACTGTCATGTGCCTTTTACTGAGGAGTGGCTTCCGGCTGGCCACTCTACCATAAAAGCCTGATTGGTGGAGTGCTGCACAGATGGTTGTCCTTCTGTAAGGTTCTCCCATCTCAACAGAGGAACTCCAGAGCTCTGTCAGAGTGATCATCGGGTTGTTGGTCACCTCCCTGACCATGGCCCTTCTCCCCCGATTGCTCAGTTTGGCCGGGCGGCTAACTCTAGGAAGTGTCTTGGTGGTTCCAAACTTCTTCCATTTAAGAATAATGGAGGCCACTGTGTTCTTGGGGACCTTCAATGCTGCAGAACTTTTTTGGTACCATTCCCCAGATCTGTGCCTCGACACAATCCTGTCTCGGAGCTCTACAGACAATTATTTCGACCTCATGGCTTGGTTTTTGCTCTGACATGCACTGTCAACTGTGGGACCTTATATAGACAGATGTGTGCCTTTCCAAATCATGTCCAATCAATTGAATTTACGAGAGATGGACTCCTATCAAGTTGTAGAAACATCTCAAGGTTGATCAATGGAAACAGGATGCACCTGAGCTCAATTTCATGTATCATAGCAAAAGGTCTGAATACTTATGTATATAAGGTATTTCAGATTTTTATTTGTAATAAATGTGCAACATTTTCTAAAAACATGTATTGTGTGTAGAGTGCTGATTATTATGATTTTTAAAAATCCACTTTAGAATAAGGCTGTAACGTAACAAATTGTGGAAAAAGTCAAGGGGTCTGAATACTTTCCGAAGGCACTGTATGCTCCCAACAATTTAATGGGTGAAAATTGTTAACCTATTAAATTGTTGTCAGCAATTTTTTTCTGTTTTTACAAAGTTGACTATTCCTTTAGTCAGCACCTCTACTAACATTTCTAACAGTCAGCTCGTGCTTTTTACTGGACTTTAAGGTAGAAGTTAGTTACCATAAGTGGGGTCCTCCTCCTCGTGGTCCTCCTCCCGCTCCCGCCTCTTGTGGTGGTGTTTGTGGCCTCTGCGGTGGTGCCTGCGTTTGTTCTCCCGGCCCAGCGGCACATGGACCCCGACGTAGACCGCCCTGTGGCCTGAGACACATCACACCAAACCAGAGAGAGATTTACAGATGACCAGGTTCCATTTCCTGTGAATAACCTACTTAGACAGGAAAAGATACCATCACTTTTTTCAAATGTGTTTATTTCCATTGTTTGTTGGTTTCTTGCTCTGAAATGCAAATGTCCTAGTTTTCTGTGCCAATAGACTCTGGGAATAATTAAAACAAGACGTAAGAGAAGGGGAGAAGGGAAAGGAAAAGACAAGAGAAAGACATGAGTCTAACAGATGGATATACAAAGAAAAAGAGATGAAAGCGATAGAGATAGAGTAGAAGGTGAGAGGGATATAGTGTTTGAGAGGGATAAAGAGAGACAAAAATACAAGAAACAAAACAGGGGAAAGGAGAGGGATAATGGAGAGAGAGAGAGAGAGAGAGAGAGAGAGAGAGAGAGAATGACAAACTACAGAGAGAGAGAGGACAGGCACAGGCCTGGGGAATACAGTACATGTGGTAATGATGTTATTTGCTAGCTGCGTTCTCCAGACGTGAGCCGCAATGACACTTCCTTTAAAACCCTCTCCTCTCTCTGCCTTGTTCCCAGGAGAAGGACCACAGAGGATTGGTTTCAATAACAACTGGCTCACTGCCAGCTCTGTTTCTAAAATAAATATAACTCAAATATCGCCCGCTTCCTGGAAAAACCTTGTATCTCAGTTTTTGTTTATTTAGATTTTTCTACATAAATTGAAAGTAGTCATTTTCATGACACACACATTGACCTCTAATAAAAAGTGACTCATCATACTGATTTGTATGACCATAGACTGACCATTTAGTACTCTCTTGGTCAACCATACAGTGTACTTTACTGCAAGCTTCAATATCATGCCATTGGAAGTCCTTCTTTTGAAATTGAAACCAAAGCTCTACACTAATTTGGGAAAATCGTGGGGGTTTTTGTGTGTTTTTTTTTTATATAGCCGGATATTCCAACCAGCACCACAGAGTATCCAGCTGGACTTGAATAAAGCTGTACATGACAATTACATTTGCCATATGTCTGTGGGCTCATTTCTGCCTGGCTAATGAACGTACCCTTCTGGAAAGCTGCAGGTGAGGAGAGCCAGGCTGGGGCTGGCTTTAATCTGCCAAGGCCCCCTGAGAAACAAAACCAGCAACACCTGTTCTTTCTATTCACAGCACGTATCTAGGCCTATAATGTGGACAGGAATCATCCACACAGAGACAGAAAAACAGGCATCTAGACACAACAGTAACAAAGGCAGGTACACAAACTGGTACATACACACAGGCTGACTGGAACCAGGGTTGGGTTCAATTCCATTTAAATTCGATGCAATTGACTGAATTGAGCCAATTCAACTGGCACACCATTTCTCCAACACATTGCACACAGGAATGAACACACAGGCATAGACATACACAATGGTACAGTAAGTTGGTAGGGCTGTATGGACTAAGAAAGAAGCCTAGACTAGACTTACTTTCCAGGTCTTCCGTCTCATAGTTGGTGTGGGTGGTTGAGCTGGTCTTCCCAAGGTCGATGATGGCCTCCTCGTCTAGACCCTAAGAGAGAGAGATGGAAAGAGATGTTAGGCCTTTAATGGACCAATAAACTGATAGTTGAAACCATGACAGAGCCAGAGGCGTATAAAGATGACATTATAAGACCGCCAGACTGGCATCACAGCACATCCAGCCATTAGTCTAGGTTTACCACCGAAATCACCAACAAGATGGATGTCTGTCTGATATTCATGGGGAACAACAGCTTTTGGTGCCTTTGCAGAGAACAAGCTGCTTTGACACACAGAGCATTTCAGTGTGTTTAAATTGGTTTCAGGATTCAGGAATATCAGCCTATTATCATGTATTGTCTTCGGGAATAAGCCTATTTGACAGTATTCCTGCACCTGAGCTAGGAAATGTTAGCCTGATCTACCATCCTGAACACTGCACTCTCGTTTCACTTCATTTAACAGAATCCGTGTAGCAAAACAGAATACTGTACGCTCGTGAGATCAGGATGGTCATACGAGGCTAGATTCATATTTTTCCATCCTCTGGAGGAAAGGTAATGGTACTTTATCACAAGGAAGTTCCAGCGAGTCTTTGTTGTGAGATACACTTGGGCCCTCAAATTCAAATCTGGACCTCGAAGCCAGTTCTACTGCTTATTTAAAAAAATCCCCTCTAATCAGGGACTGATTTAGAGCCCAAACACCAGGTGGGAGTAATTAATTAATTAATTATCAGGTAGAACAGAAACCCAGCAAGCTCCGGAACTTGTAGGGTAAGATTTGAATACCCATACACAAGGGGGTTAGGCATATATGTGACTTGTTTCAGGAAACTAGGCGTATGTCGTGCATCACTACTTCACAGGAGAGGCATTTGAACATAAACATTTTTTTTTAAATCAAAATGCATTTTTTGGCAGAAATGCCTTCTGGAACATGTGAACTATCATGTGCCTTAATAACAAACTTGTATTCCATCTGTAAATACAAATATAATGGTTAAATTACGAGCCTAGTTGGTTTAGCCACGGAAAAAGACTGGTACCTTCCCACTAGCCACGATTGGCTGAGATAATGGTTGGGCTGGACATGCTGGGAGATGAGTTTGGATTGGTCTGCCATGTAGCATGCTTCTGTCTATAACGTGAGCTGCTCAGTATGTGTTGATAATCCTTTCTACCACAGCTTTTTTGAAAGATATAACGTTAGCCATCGAGAACTGCAAAAGTTTTGCTACTTTTCTCAACAACATTGATGCCATGAATTTAACAGGCACTATCGACAGATCAGTTGGAAAAAGTTGCGATGGGCTACTTTTTGCACACGCCACGGAGTGACTTGACACAATGCTGGATTTAAATGGTTCCAGTCTGCCATGAAGCATTCATCCACGTATACGGGTAAGAGTCTAGCTACATTTTCAGATATTATACGTTTCTAATTTTGTCAGAAAGTTGTTTTCATTGCTAGTTATAGCCTACTGTTAGCTAGCTAGCTAACATTGAACCTAGTTGGTTAGCTTTAGCTACCTGCAGATTCATACTACAGCTATGACAATCTGTTTGTATTGGTAGTAGCATGAGTTGGGATTATGCCAGTTCATTGTTTAGCTAGCTAGCTATCTAGCTACATGTCTAAACAAAAGAGTCCACTTCGCCAGATGATTACATGACCCATCAAGTTAGCCAGGTGTGTCTGGGGGTGATTATGGCAATATATTGTATTTCATGAACATGTGTACATGTCTAGACAATAGTGACCCATCCACTTAGCTAGATGTGACTGAAGGCCGGTTATAGCATTTCTTTCACATGACCCAACAATTTGGACAAGTGTGTCTGGGTAAGTGTCATCGAATAATTATAAAATATTTTTATCTGGACACTTTC
This sequence comes from Coregonus clupeaformis, assembly GCF_020615455.1. Classification (NCBI taxonomy): domain Eukaryota; kingdom Metazoa; phylum Chordata; class Actinopteri; order Salmoniformes; family Salmonidae; genus Coregonus; species Coregonus clupeaformis. The sequence continues at coordinate 36,619,473 of NC_059208.1, forward strand.
CGTTTTTAATATTGCTACTATTCAAGTAACCATTTCACTGTACTGTTTACACTTTCTGTATCCTGTGCATGTGACAAATAAACTTAGATTTTAATTTGATATAGTGTGTGTTTACCAGAGACGGTAATATGAAGAACAACATGACCTGCACCAAAGTCAGATTAGGATATAGGCCAAGGACTAGATAAAGTGTATTTTTACCTGGAGTTTTTCCTTATTGTAGGCTACTACTTTTACCACTTTTAGTCTTGAAATCTTTGGTTGTTTACTACACTACTCATTCTGTTTAGCACATGGCCTCACATGTGAATCCTTAAAGAGATGGATGGGGCTAAAGCTTAAGAGGATGTGAACGATGCTTAATGGGTGTAAACAAAGAAGAGCTCTCCGGTAGGTGTACCAAAACATTCAAGGGCCATTTTCTCAAAAGTGGGGTTACAAGTTTATCAACTTTCAAAGCAGAATTACTTTCCCATTGTTCCTCAACTGCAGTGTATGGGATACCATTTTCTAGCTCTGAGTCTCTACTTTTATACAATGTAAAAAACACAATTTCTAATTTTGCTACATAGGACCGAATCCAGGTGGTGGGTCACATATCTGCTTTAATTATTCCTCATGGACCTGTACTGGTACAGTACTAGCATAAGGTAACATAAACCACAGTATGACTACAGTAAGTAAGTAGATGTATTATTTTGTAATAAATGTACTGATGCAAGGACGCAAAATGGTGTCCCAGAAATGGGGCAATTTAATAATAAAGTTTATTTGTTAAGGGACAGTTTCAAACATTGACACATTGGATTAGGCCTATCAACAGTCAGGGCATTGCACCACCATGCTTAAAGGACAATCTCTATTTTGGGATGTAAATGGCATGCTATAGAAGTGTACAGACACTTTTTATGTGATTTCACTTGGTTTTGAGAAACTTACCCTACCAGCGACTGTCACGATCGTCAAACACAGTGGACCAAGGCGCAGCGTGATATGCGAACATACTTTTATTTGATGTACCACACATGAACAAAACGATACGTGAAGTCCTTGGTTTACAACACAAAACCAACACGGAACAAGATCCCACAAAACACTGTGGAAAACAGGCTGCCTAAGTATGGTTCCCAATCAGAGACAACAAGCAACAGCTGACACTCGTTGCCTCTGATTGAGAACCACCCCGGCCAACACAGAAACACATGAGCTAGATAAAGAACCTAGAACACAAATACATAGAAACTACACACCCTGGCTCAACATAACAGAGTCCCAGAGCCAGGGCGTGACAGTACCCCCCTAAGGCGCGGACTGCGACCACGCCAAACATAAACCCGAACAGGGAGGGCCGGGTGGGCATTCCTCCTCGGAGGCGGTTCCGGCTCCGGGCTTGACCACCACCCTCCAACAATCCCCCCGTAGCGCCCCTGGTCCGGTCTGGCCCCGCTGGCTGGAGCTGGACATCGGTGGAGCGGATTGCTTAGGCTCCGATGTGGAGCAGCTGACCGGTACCTGACCAGGCACCGGTGACCCAGGCACGGGCCGGACCGGGCTGACGATGCGCACCACAGGCTTGGTGCGGGGAGCAGGAATGGGCCGGACCGGGCTGACGACGTGCACCCCTGGCTTGGTGCGGGGAGCAGGAACGGGCCGGACCGGGCTGGCGACGCACACCATAGGCTTGGTGCGGGGAGCAGGAACAGGCCGGGCCGGGCTGGCGACGCGCACCCCTGGCTTGGTGCGGGGAGCAGGAACAGGCCGGGCTGGCGACGCGCACCATTGGCTTGGTGCGGGGAGCAGGAACAGGCCGGACCGGGCTGGCGACGCGCACCATTGGCTTGGTGCGGGGAGCAGGAACAGGCCGGGCCGGGCTGGCGACGCGCACCATTGGCTTGGTGCGGGGAGCAGGAACAGGCCGGGCCGGGCTGGCGACGTGCACCATTGGCTTGGTGCGGGGAGCAGGAACAGGCCGGGCCGGGCTGGCGACGCGCACCGTCGGCTTGGTGCGAGAGGCAGGAACAGGCCGGACCGGGCTGGCGACGCGCATCACAGGCTTGGTGCGATGGACAGGAACAGGCCGGACCGCACTGGGAACACACACCACTGGCCTTACCCGGGGATCAGGAACGGGCCGGACCGGACTGGCAACACACCTCAGTACCTCTCGCCGTGCCTCTACATTTTCCTTCCCTCTACTCGCCAATGGCTCCCGTAACCCGGTGGCCTTCTCTCCTCGTCCACTAACTCGCCCCTTATCTGCCTCCAGCAGCCCCGTCGTCCACGGTGTGAGCCCCCCCCTAAACATTTATTGGGCTTGTCTCTCCCCCGTGGATATGGCCTCCATGGCTCTCGCCAGACTCTCCATCCTCTGCTCCCAAGTCCAACCTATCTCCTCCTCACGCTGCTTGACCCAGTCGAGGTGGACATCCGCTAAAGTTACCTCCGGCGTGTACTCCTGGACACGCTGCTTGGTCCAGTATTGGTGGGATCTTCTGTCACGATCGTCAAACACAGTGGACCAAGGCGCAGCGTGATATGCGAACATACTTTAATTTGATGTACCACACACGAACAAAACAACAAAACGATATGTGAAGTCCTTGGTTTACAACACAAAACCAACAAGGAACAAGATCCCACAAAACACTGTGGAAAACAGGCTGCCTAAGTATGGTTCCTAATCAGAGACAACAAGCAACAGCTGACACTCGTTGCCTCTGATTGAGAACCACCCCGGCCAACACAGAAACACATGAGCTAGATAAAGAACCTAGAACACAAATACATAGAAACTACACACCCTGGCTCAACATAACAGAGTCCCAGAGCCAGGGCGTGACAGCGACAGACCTCCTCAGGCTCATTCGGCAGAATGTGGGCATGCAGAAAACATGAACAAAGCTCCAAAAACACACAATAACGTCCTTTTAAAAACAGCAAAGCTCCCAGTATAGTGATGCAGATGTTGTACACATGAAATTGTGTCATTTACGCAATGTTATATTCTGTTGGATTTGAGCAATACTTTTTAGTGCACAAGCATGTCCGTGTTTTCATCAAAAGACGGTCCTTTAAGCTTGCCCAATTTTGCAGCATCAGTCCCTAGATGGACTTTTAAATAATATAATATTAACCAGCACTGTCAGCAATGCTCAGCAACTGACTTTGAACTGGGAGTTGCAGACATCAGTCCAAATATGGGCTTTAAAATAATATAATATTAACCTGAGACTCAGCGATATGTTGGTGTGAGCAGCAACGCAGATATTCAGATGAGCGCGATGCAACACTTTGATCTCACACAGGCACACAGAGTATCTGCACATGTGCATGGGTGCGCTTCACGCTGCTACAACGTGATAACTACAGGACCAAAACAGTGGAGTTAGCCTCATGCTCCAATGGTCATAGTTGTTGCTGAATTCGACCCGATATTTCAGCTTACTTCATGCATTGCTAAGTCTACCTTTAACCAGCACAGTCAGCAGTGCTCAGCATCTGGCTTTGAACTGTGGGAGTTACACCGATCATGTTGGGGCTTCAATAATGCAAGCTGCACTCTGTCTGGCCTAGCTGGCTGGCAGTCCAGTGGAGGTTCTGCCTGGCTGGCTGGCTGGCTGGCAGTGCAGTGGAACCGGGGAGGTTCTGCCTGGCTGGCTGGCTGGCAGTGAAGTGGAACAGGGGAGGTTCTGCCTGGCTGGCAGTGCAGATAAAAGCCTATTTATGCTTGATCAGGCAATGCGGTCCGGAGGCTCCGTACGGAGGGTGTGACGCAATTGCGGAGCCTACGGAGGCTTGCGGAGGCCAAATCAATATCCGTACCTCATCGCTGTGTGCCTCCCAAATGTTTTAACAATGCGGAGGGCTCTGTATAGCTCTGCATTGACATGATTGGTTTACGGTAGGTAGGGGCGGCATGTCCTGTATAAACACAAACTCACTTCCTTGACAACTTCCTTCACAACAGCTCTGCGAAGTGCAAGAAGTATGAATGCGCTCACTTCTGCAGAGGCTGCATCGCAGTAAATGCTGTACAGCCAATACATCATTTGGATTGACCATAAATCGGCTTTAAACAAGGGAGGTTCTGCCTGGCTGGCAGTGCAGTGGAACAGGGAAGATTCTGGCTGGCTGGCAGTGCAGTGGAACAGGGGAGTTTCTGCCTGGCTGGCAGTGCAGTCAGAGAGGAAAAGGTGAAGCGAGAGGTTTCACTCTCGCCAAAAATCTGTCCAAAACAAGCCCAATGCGTTTCAATGGGCTTATTTTGGACCAAAGCTTGTCGCCTGCCTTCCCGCCTTTGGGACAACGACTCTAATTATTAGTAGGGCTGTGATGATACCAGTATCACAATATTTTTTCCATGGCAAAAATTTGAACATGAAGCAGACTAAACTCTTTGGTCCTTTAAAAACCTGCTGTATGTAAGATTGTGTGCTATAGCTTGTAAAATAAATAAATGTGACTCTGGATGACAACATAATGATGTTTGTTTCCAACATTTGGGCTGTTTTCCTAAAGAAGTAAAATTTGCTTTGTGTTTTGTTTCCTTGGCACGACACTAATGAGTATCACGATACTGGTATCGTCCCGGCCCTAATTGTTAGGGTGGAGACATGAGCCTCTTGTCATTATATACAGATCTCTGATGCAGTGGAAGAGAGGAGGTTCTACCAGGTAAGTTGACTGAGACACATTCTCATTTACAGCAACGACCTGGGATATAGCTACAGGGGAAAGGAGGGGGGATGAATGAGCCAATTGGAAGCTGGGGATGATAAGGTGGCCATGATGGTATGAAGGCCAGATTGGGAATTTTCCCAGGACACCGGGGTTAACACCCCTTCTCTTACGATAAGTGCCATGGGCTCTTTAGTGACCACAGAGAGTCAGCACACCTGTTTAACATCCCATCCGAAAGAAGGCACCCTACACTTTCATCTGCCAGAAGATGAAAGTTAATAGAAAAACTGTTGTAGGACAGTTAAGTCCTAGAATAATAAAAGGGAGAAGGAATTACTACAGTAGGCCTAGGCTACTTCTGACAAACAAATCAAGAAGATGGTATGAGATGAGATGCAATCAAGATATGGCTTATCTCGCAGATTACCTGTTTTACTTCTGATTAACGAGCTGGGCCCGGTTTCCAGATAGCGATTGAATTTAGGCTTACGAGTGTTTTAACGATGCAACTTTCCTACAATGACCACGCAGAGAGAACGTTTGTTAAGTGTGTCATTGAGGCATGTGTCAACACTGATAGGATCGAAAGAAAGGCAGTGCTGCTCTCGGATCAGCGTTCTCCCTTTCAAATCTTACCTTACCAATTCAGCTCCTAGAGAGATATTACCACCTATGGCTACAAATGTTGAGGCGGCTAATTGTAATGCTTACCCTATAATAATGCACTAAATCAAGATTTGGCACATGATTGCACACGTTACACATCATTAAATACAGTATATTGAGTCAAATTGTGACCTGGCTAAATCTGGCCCTCATACCATAATGGCCACCTAATCATTCCCAGCTTCCAATTGGCTCATTCATACCAGCTCCTTTCCCCTGTAACTATTCCCTATTCAGTAGCATACAAATAGCTAAATTTAACTCAATTGAATGAACATGAAATTGATTTTTAATATAACTGAAATATATAGGTCTATGCAGGGGTTGGAATGGTAATTATATTCCAATTGTTTCGTTCTGAACTTTCGTTCCGTTCCACTATTCCAAGTTCAGATCTGTTTCGAACCCCCCAAAAAGTACCGGTTTATATAATTCCTTTCTGTTCCTTTTTAAACCTCTGAAAGAAAACATTATTACATTTAGCTCGACATTTAATTACTTCACCAATCAATGCGGATAGAGCAGCTTAGGAGTGTGCAAGCTATAGTTGTTTACATGCGAGATGGACAGACAAGAGTAGGGCGTGAGATATGATCTGGTTTTTGGCGGGTGGGGAGAAAGCAAGAGAGGGTGGGGAGGCTTGAAGCGCTGGGTATCTTGTTATGACATGTATTATCTGAATTAGGCCCACAGAATTGTACCTACGGCGGATCGGTTCTATGGAGGAACTTTGAATGTCTTTGAACTTCAGAGAGTTGGCTTAACGTTGGACTAGACGTAGCTAGCTAGCTAGCTAGCTAACAAGCTTGTGTGTGCAGAGTGGCACCAGAATTAAAAACACGTCTTACCTTTTTGTAGTTAATAAATCCAATGTGAAACATGGTAACTATAGTATCCTTAACTAGCATTGAAAAAGTTAATCCATTCTTCTGTAATTAAAAACTCTCCCTAATTTCTGAATCACGCTTGTAACGTTAGTAGGCTACAGTAGCCTATGCTTCGGAGGGGGAGGGGCAGGTAGCCTACACACGCACACACACACACTGGCAAAGATTTTCAGTTGGCAGGCAAACACTGGAAAAAGTTTCTGAGTGATAGAGTTAAGGCTTTGCATAGGCGCTTTGTTGCATTTTTTGTGGGACTGAAAAAAATGCCCGGAACGTAAAATAAAGTTATTAACCGGTTCCCATGCTTTAAGAAAATACAGGTTCTGTTACGGAACAGTATAGATCACTTTTGTTCCCGGTTCTGATTCTGTTCCTCAAAAATGTTTGTGGGCCCTGAACTATAATGCAGCGGAACATCTTTACGTTTTACTAAGGTTGCTTTGGAAAATACATTTATCACCAAGATGTCTGTGACATGCTAGGGTTACACTGAAACGCCATAAATAAAGCAATACTATGAGCCCAATTAAATTAAATAGCCTAATAGTCATGATTGTGGCAACACATCAGAGCACTAGACTAGAGGACCGTTTACACCCTTTCAACATATATTAATTATTCACGCCTTGTTGCAACAGTCTAACACAAATGTTCACACTTCATAGTGACAACCTTTTGATCCCAAAGTCCAATTAAAAACAGTGTTTTTTTTAATCAGTGCTAGACGCTCAGCCCTGAAAAGCAGGGCAGAACCACAACACATAATAGGCCTTGTCTAATACAGTGGGGGAAAAAAGTATTTAGTCAGCCACCAATTGTGCAAGTTCTCCCACTTAAAAAGATGAGAGAGGCCTGTAATTTTCATCATAGGTACACGTCAACAATGACAGACAAAATGAGATTTTTTTTCTCCAGAAAATCACATTGTAGGATTTTTAATGAATTTATTTGCAAATTATGGTGGAAAATAAGTATTTGGTCAACAACAAAAGTTTCTCAATACTTTGTTATATACCCTTTGTTGGCAATGACACAGGTCAAACGTTTTCTGTAAGTGTTCACAAGGTTTTCACACACTGTTGCTGGTATTTTGGCCCATTCCTCCATGCAGATCTCCTCTAGAGCAGTGATGTTTTGGGGCTGTCGCTGGGCAACACGGACTTTCAACTCCCCTCCAAAGATTTTCTATGGGGTTGAGATCTGGAGACTGGCTAGGCCACTCCAGGACCTTGAAATGCTTCTTACGAAGCCACTCCTTCGTTGCCGGGCGGTGTGTTTGGGATCATTGTCATGCTGAAAGACCCAGCCACATTTCATCTTCAATGCCCTTGCTGATGGAAGGAGGTTTTCACTCAAAATCTCACGATACATGGCCCCATTCATTCTTTCCTTTACACGGATCAGTCGTCCTGGTCCCTTTGCAGAAAAACAGCCCCAAAGCATGATGTTTCCACCCCCATGCTTAACAGTAGGTATGGTGTTCTTTGGATGCAACTCAGCATTCTTTGTCCTCCAAACACGACGAGTTGAGTTTTTACCAAAATGTTCTATTTTGGTTTCATCTGACCATATGACATTCTCCAAATCCTCTTCTGGATCATCCAAATGCACTCTAGCAAACTTCAGACGGGCCTGGACATGTACTGGCTTAAGCAGGGGGACACGTCTTGCACTGCAGGATTTGAGTCCCTGGCGGCGTAGTGTGTTACTGATGGTAGGCTTTGTTACTTTGGTCCCAGCTCTCTGCAGGTCATTCACTAGGTCCCCCCGTGTGGTTCTGGGATTTTTGCTCACCGTTCTTGAGATCATTTTGACCCCACGTGGTGAGATCTTGCGTGGAGCCCCAGATCGAGGGAGATTATCAGTGGTCTTGTATGTCTTCCATTTCCTAATAATTGCTCCCACAGTTGATTTCTTCAAACCAAGCTGCTTACCTATTGCAGATTCAGTCTTCCCAGCCTGGTGCAGGTCTACAATTTTGTTTCTGGTGTCCTTTGACAGCTCTTTGGTCTTGGCCATAGTGGAGTTTGGAGTGTGACTGTTTGAAGTTGTGGACAGGTGTCTTTTATACTGATAACAAGTTCAAACAGGTGCCATTAATACAGGTAACGAGTGGAGGACAGAGGAGCCTCTTAAAGAAGAAGTTACAGGTCTGTGAGAGCCAGAAATCTTGCTTGTTTGTAGGTGACCAAATACTTATTTTCCACCATAATTTGCAAATAAATTCATTAAAAATCCTACAATGTGATTTTTTGGATTTTTTTTTCTCAATTTGTCTGTCATAGTTGACGTGTACCTATGATGAAAATTACAGGCCTCTCTCATCTTTTTAAGTGGGAGAACTTGCACAATTGGTGGCTGACTAAATACTTTCCCCAACTGTAATTACACTCGATGTGACCAGAATCCAACCAAACTTAATAAGAGCTCATCACTCTGCTTCCTCCAATACAAAGCCTCTTAGCCCTTATTAGTGATGTTTCACACCATTCTCCACTGTTTCCTATGGCCCCCCGATGAGGACAGACAGGTCTCTCAACTCTCCAGCACCCAGCCAGCCCCCACCACAGTGTCTATTTCAGCCCCACATGAGGTATTGTGACTGGGAGAGGAGGCTATTTTTGACCTACCTGTACCTCCATATAGGGCTGGGCGATATGGCCAAAATATCATATCACAGTCTTTTTCTAATTTCTGACAGTATGACGGTATTTTATGTTTTGGAATAATAAAAATTATATATTTGCTTTATGAGTAGGGCAAGACCCTAAGGTGGCAACACATACATTGTAAGTGATTTGGGTCTTTCTCCATTTTGATTGTTTTATACTGTTCAATTAAACTTCAACTAAAAACCTTTTTCTGCATTTTCATCCATTTCTGCACTTCCTGCACTCATTTGAGATGATTTCCACACTGCCACCCTATTGCACGATATTGGCAATAAATCTAGGCCTTCTTTTATGTGCAATTGCGATTTGACTTGCGATTTAGATCAAAACACTTGGGTGAACTGTTGGAATAATGGAAATGGAATGATTATATTATAATTATTATAATGCCAGGGAGGAGTTATTGTTACAGGGTAGGAACCAAAGTGTTGGTCAGTGTTTTCTAGGGGACCTAGGGAACTACTTAGCTGACTCAGTACACTAAGCCAGCTAAGTAGCGATTAGCATTAGTGGCTAACACGATTTAGTGACAACTTGCTAAGAAAAGACTAACTAGCTGTTTGCAGATGTAAGAAACTAACTAAGTGTAATTGTAGAACGCTTGTGGATTTATATTAAGACGCAAAGTGGAAACAGCATCGTTGTCATCAACATTGTTGCATGTGCTGCATTGACCATGCATACTGAACGCAAGTAACGAGCAACAACAAATGCACTCCTTGAGTGACAGGGGGCGGGGCTAGGTCTTGTGTGGTAAGCAGCATGGAGAGAGAGAGAGAGAGCGGAGAGAGATGACTCAAGTAGCGGAGTAAATTATAAAAATGGACGTTACACTATCGCCATAACCGATGCAAAAATACCACAGGATGAACCAGCGCTCTGTTGGCATACATGCTGACCACACCGCTCGCGTCGCAAAATAAATATACACATACGCTACTCAATCATTACACCACACTGCTCGCGCGCATCAACGAGCGTCTGTGTAGCCAGGCGCTAAAATAGAACTTGGTTCTATTTGTGAAGCTTGACGCGCTGCAAGTCCCGCCTCTCCCATCTCCTCATTGGTGTTTAGGAGCATATACCCACATGGGTGATTGAAAGATGAACTGAGGTCCACACTCCAGTCGGTGGTGGTAATACACCTTAAAGTTGGTTGCCAACCTCCATATAAAGTCCAAAGAAGAAAAAGAAGCCTGAAGGAGGAGAGATTACTAGAAACAAACTCGATTTACCCTTTTATCTGTGGACCTTGTGCATTTCAGGTAAAATAACAACCAAATGTTTATATCCCAGGACAAATTAGCTAGCAACAGCTAGTTTATCTTTTCTTAGCAACTGGTGGCTAAAGTAGGCGTGTTAGCCACTTATGCTAATCGCTAGTTAGCTGGCTAGCTAGCTAGCTAATAATTTTACTGAGTCAGAGCAAACGTAGCTAGCTAATACAGCCTGATACCAGTGCTAATGTAGGCCTAAATCAGCATGTTGTTTGTGCAACAATATCTTCTAAATCAGAGAGGAATAGGCAAAGCATTAATATGTTAGCTACATGAAGTAAGAGAAAACATTTAATATAGCCAAAGAATATAGGGTCCCACTCCCCTGGGAAACACTGACCAAAACTTTGGTTCCTACCATGTAACAATAACGCCTCCAAAGAGATCCTATTAGTATTCTAATTCTTAATTCTATGAACGCCTCCCCGGCTTTTTCATTCATTGTCATGTCAAACTGTATTCAAAGTTCCCACTATTACATTCTAACTATAGAATTGGAATAATCCTTCTATTTCCATGATTCCAACAGTTCACCCAAGAGTTATTATCTAAATTGCAAGTCAAATCGCATTTGCAATATTTGGTAAAAAAATAAGGCCTCAATTTTTTTGCCCATATCATGCAGCCCTACGTGGCAGTGTGGAAATTATCTCAAATGAGATACACCTTTGGTTGAAGTTTGATTGAACAGCATAAAACAATCAGAATGGAGAAAGCCCATTGAAATCACTTATAATTTACGTGTTGCCACCCTAGGGTCATGCACAACTCAAAGAAAATGTATAACTTTTATAATTCAAAAATATCAAATATCATCAAAAATGTGAAAAATATAGTGATATGACATTTTGGCCATATTGCCCAGCCCTAAGGCCTATATGGTACTTGGTTGGTAAGTGATTAAAAGGATAGTGCATTTGAGGGCTTTAAATGCAACAGCTCCTCCATTGGAGGAGGCATTGAAATATCCCACTAATCACTGAGAAGCACTGCTGCTAGTCAGCAGAGAGAGCTGATTCAATAGGTGAGGATGTTAAACATACAGTGGGAGGATAGGAACATGATATGCACAGAGCACATCTCTCTGGCATTGGGGTCTCATTTGCTCCGACCCCTCTCTCCACTGAACCATACAAGCCCCTCTTGAACTGAGCCTCCAATCTCATGAGCTACTACATATACAGAGATACATACACATACACACACACACACACACACACACACACACACACACACACACACACACACACACACACACACGTGAAGGGGGCATGACAAAGCCTATTCCCCCTCAGGAGACTGAAAAGATTTGGCATGGGTCCTCAGATCCTCAAAAACTTCTACAGCTGCACCATCGAGAGCATCCTGACTGGTTGCATCACCGCCTGGTATGGCAACTGCTTGGCCTCCGACCGCAAGGCACTACAGAGGGTAGTGCGTACAGCCCAGTACATCACTGGGGCCAAGCTTCCTGCCATCCAGGACCTCTATACCAGGCGGTGTCAGAGGAAGGCACTCAAAATTGTCAAAGACTCCAACCACCCTAGTCATAGACTGTTCTCTCTGCTACCGCACGGCAAGCGGTACCGGAGTGCCAAGTCTAGGTCCTAAAGACTTCTCAACAGCTTCTACCCACAAGCCATAAGACTCCTGAACAGCTAATCATGGCTACCCAGACTATTTGCACTGCCCCCCACCCCCACCCCCCACCCCATCTTTTTACGCTGCTGCTACTCTGTTAATTATTTATGCATAGTCACTAACTCTACCCACATGTACATATTACTTCAACTACCTCAACTAGCCGGTGCCCCCGCACATTGACTCTGCACCGGTACCCCCCTGTATATATAGCCTCCCTACTGTTATTTTATTTTACTTCTGCTCTTTTTTTCTCAACACTTTTTTGTTGTTTTATTTAACTTTTTTTATTAAAAATAAATGCACTGTTGGTTAAGGGCTGTAAGTAAGCATTTCACTGTAATGTCTGCACCTGTTGTATTCTGCGCATGTGGCCAATAAAATTAGATTAGATTTGACACACACTTGTCTGAAAGACAAACGAGATTGTCAAAATAGTCAGCTCTGATAATCAGTGTGCGGGTGTGTCTGTGGACTGCCAACACAAAGCTGTGAACGTGAAACTGCTTTTTAAATCTAAAGTAGGCCTAGCTCAAAATGAATAATGCCTAACATCAAACTGTCTGACAAGAGTAAACTAAATTTAAAATGGAACAAATGTTATTTTTCATATCTGTCACAGCATAGGTGACATGCGTCTTGATAAACACTTGTTTACCACACACAGCTAGCCTACATGTAAACAGACAGTACACACATACATAATCCATTAGTATGGCCTTTGGGTTTCCATATCGCCCCTCACACGAGAGCATTCATAATCGATTTCAAGAGTTTGTCACGCCGGCCGGGGAAATGTTTACACCTGAGAAATGCTGATTATTCCCAGGTTCATTACCACTTCAAAGCCTCTTAAAATAGGCCTAGTGCCTACGGAAATCTGGAAGCATGATGTTTGTGAGCATGTGAAGCTGTTTATTGTATGTGTGTCAGGCAGCGTGTGTTTGGTATGCATTTCATGTGTTGAGTCCATGGGGTGGATAAATCATGCACACGTGTTTAGAACCAGAGCTGGTTTGTTCCGCTCATAACAATTTCAACATACAATATGCAACCTGCTGCTGCGGCTACAGCGGTCCAAAATAACCCCCCCCAGGAGCCAGCTGGTCATGCCCACTTACCCACAGAACACAGCTACACCAGCCCAGTGACTTCATGGGGGAGGGGGGGCGGGGGTGACAGCAAGGTCCTGACTGTCCCTAACAGAGAGGGAGAGGAGGGGGGCTCTAAATGGGGGGGCTCACGACCCAGGGGCCATAACGTCACCTGAAGTGCGAGAGCAGCAGAATGGGGGGCATGCATGGAGTCTCATTTGGGATAAACCATTCCCAACCCTGCTCATTCCAGGCCAAGGGGTGCCAAGGGGTGGGGGCAAAGCTGGCAATAACAAAGAGGCAAGGTAATCTCATCCTCTACCCCATAGCTAGCCCATGTGACCTAAGTGCACCCACCTTCCAAGAGCACGCCATAGTTTACATAATATCACGCAAAATCACTCAGACATCAGTCATCACACTAGAGCAGCTACATGCTACGTTCACCAGCCAGACATAAAAAGGTGATAGACCTATCTATTGAACCCAAAATACTGGATCCCCGTAGAGAACTAGAGACTAATATGATTTTTGGGGGACTAGGGTCCTGCAGTCTAAAAACAGCATCACTTAACATGGCGCTGCTTGTTTCTGTGTGCACTCATCCCAAAGAAGACTAGAGTAAAAAAAAAAAAGAGAGCGAGAGTTGCACCCCTTCTCAAAAAACCAACACTCGACCCCACTGATGTCAACAACTACAGACCAGTATCCCTTCTTTCTTTTCTTTACAAAACTATTGAGCGTGCCGTCTTTAGCCAACTCTCTTGCTATCGCTCTCAGAATGACCTTCTTGATCCAAACCAGTCAGGTTTCAGGACTGGTCATTCAACTGAGACTGCTCTTCTCTGTGTCACGGAGGCTCTCCGCACTGCTAAAGCTAACTCTCTCTCCTCTGCTCTTGTCCTTCTAGACCTGTCTGCTGCCTTTGATACTGTGAACCATCAGATCCTCCTCTCCACCCTCTCCGAGCTGGGCATCTCCGGCGCGGCTCACTCCTGGATTGCGTCCCTACCTGACCGGTCGCTCCTACCAAGTGGCGTGGCGAGAAGCTGTCTCCGCACCATGTGCTCTCACCACTGGTGTCCCCCAGGGCTCAGTTCTAGGCCCTCTCCTTTTCTCCCTATACACCAAGTCACTTGGCTCTGTCATATCCTCACATGGCCTCTCCTATCATTGCTACGCTGACGATACACAACTAATCTTCTCCTTTCCCCTTCTGATAACCAGGTGGCGAATCGCATCTCTGCATGTCTGGCAGACATATCAGTATGGATGACGGATCACCACCTCAAGCTGAACCCTGGCAAGACGGAGCTGCTCTTCCTCCCGGGGAAGGACTGCCCGTTCCATGATCTCGCCATCACGGTTGACAACTCCGTTGTGTCCTCCTCCCAGAGTGCGAAGAGCCTTGGCGTGACCCTGGACAACAACCTGTCGTTCTCCGCTAACATCAAGGCGGTGACCCGATCCTGCAGGTTCATGCTCTACAACATTCGGAGAGTACGACCCTGCCTTACACAGGAAGCGGCACAGGTCCTAATCCAGGCACTTGTCATCTCCCCGTCTGGATTACTGCAACTCGCTGTTGGCTGGGCTCCCTGCCTGTGCCATTAAACCCCTACAACTCATCCAGAATGCCGCAGCCCGTCTGGTGTTCAACCTTCACAAGTTCTCTCACGTCACCCCCTCCTCCGCACACTCCACTGGCTTCCAGTTGAAGCTCGCATCCGTTACAAGACCATGGTGCTTGCCTATGGAGCAGTGAGGGGAACGGCACCTCCATACCTTCAGGCTCTGATCAGTCCCTACACCCAAACGAGGGCATTGCGTTCATCCACCTCTGGCCTGCTGGCTCCCCTTCCTCTGCGGAAGCATAGTTCCCGCTCAGCCCAGTCAAAACTGTTCGCTGCTCTGGCACCCCAATGGTGGAACAAGCTCCCTCACGACGCCAGGACAGCGGAGTCACTCACCACCTTCCGGAGACATTTGAAACCCCACCTCTTTAAGGAATACCTGGGATAGGATAAAGTAATCCTTCTACCCCCCCCCCCCCAAAAAAAAATAATAAAATAAAATAAAATAAAATTGGAAAGTGGTTATCCCACTGGCTATAGGGTGAATGCACCAATTTGTAAGTCGCTCTGGATAAGAGCGTCTGCTAAATGACGTAAATGTGCCCTTGAGCAAGGCACTTAACCCTAATTGCTCCTGTAAGTCGCTCTGGATAAGAGCGTCTGCTAAATGACTAAAATGTAAATGTAAATGTAAATCATTCATATACTCTATGATGTGTCTGTTCTCAAGGCAATGACACACAAGAAGCATGGGATCTAAAGCTGTCACTGTCAACAGCAGCGCGTGTTACAATATATCAGTGTAACTGACGGTTACGGATGAAGACCACCATGAAAATTAAATAACCATCATAACCGTATTAAAAAAAATAAAAAAAATAACGAACAGCTGACTGAAGACGGGATGGGGGCCATTCGTGCAGTTGAGTCGGTTTCTGCGGTAACATGCTCTTAACAACGTGATGATGCTTTGTTGCTCCTTGCTGAAACAAGAAACTAGCAAAGGACACTTCGGTTACCTAGGCAATGCCCCCCACAATGCAGCAGCATCACACAACTAAATAGAATGAATAGAACGGGCTTGGAACCTCTAACCCTGGCAATTTGACTGGTAAACCAATGGGTACACTTGCATTGGCTGCCTGGTATTGTGATGCAATACTTGGTAACACTTTACAGTGACTTCTGAAAGTATTCAGACCCCTTTACTTTTTCCACATTTTGTTACGTTACAGCCTTATTCTAAAATCGATTAAATAAAACATTTTCCTCAGCAATCTACACACAATACCCCATAATGACAAAGCGAAAACAGGTTTTTCTAAATGTTTTCAAATTCATTCAAAATAAAAAACTGATACCTTATTTACATAAGTATTCAGACCCTTTGCTATGAGACTCGAAATTGAGCTCAGGTGCATCCTGTTTCCATTGATTGAGGTGTTTCTACAACTTGATTGGAGTCCACCTGTGGTAAATTCAATTGATTGGACATGATTTGGAAAGGCACACACCTGTCTATATAAGATCCCACGGTTGACAGTGCATGTCAGAGCAAAAACCAAGCCGAAGGTCGAAGGAATTGTCCTTAGAGCTCGGAGACAGAATTGTGTCGAGGCACAGATCTGGGGAAGGGTACCAAAACAGTTCTGCAGCATTGAAGATCCCCAAGAACACAGTGGCCTCCATCATTCTTAAATGGAAGAAGTTTGGAACCACCAAGACTCTTCCTAGAGCTGGCCGCCCAGCCAAACTGAGCCATCGTGGGAGAAGGGCCTTGGTCAGGGAGGTGACCAAGAACCCGATGGTCACTCTGACAGAGCTCTAGAGTTCCTCTGTGGAGATGGTAGAACCTTCCAGAAGGACAGCCATCTCTGCAGCACTCCACCAATCAGGCCTTAATGGTAGAGTGGCCAGACGGAAGCCACTCCTCACTAAAAGGCACATGACAGCCCGCTTGGAGTTTGCCAAAAGGCACCTAAAGGACTCTCAGACCATGAGAAACAAGATTCTCTGGTCTAATGAAACCAAGAACTCTTTGGCCTGAATGCCAAGCGTCATGTCTGGAGGAAACCAGGCACCATCCATATGGTGAAGGATGGTGGTGGAAGCATCATGCTGTGGGGATGTTCTTCAGCGGCAGGGACTGGGAGACTAGTCAGGATCGAGGGAAAGATGAACGGAGCAAAGTACAGAGAGATCCTTGATGAAAACCTTCTCCAGAGCGCTCAGGACCTCAGACTGGGGCGAAGGTTCACCTTCCAACAGGACAATGACCCTAAGCACACAGCCAAGACAATGCAGGAGTGGCTTCGGGACAAGTCTCTGAATGTCCTTGAGTGGCCCAGCCAGAGCCCGGACTTGAACCGGATCGAACATCTCTGGAGAGACCTGAAAATAGCTGTGCAGCAATGCTCCCCATCCAACCTGACAGAGCTTGAGAGGATCTGCAGAGAAGAATGTGCCAAGCTTGTAGCGTCATACCCAAGAAGACTCGAGGCTGTAATCGCTGCCAAAGGTGCTTTAACAAAGTACTGAGTAAAGGGTCTGAATACTTATGTAAATGTGTTATTTAAGTTTTTTATTCTTAATACTTTTGCAAAAAAATCTAAAAACCTGCTTTTTTTTAACCTGTTTTCATTTTGTTATTATGGGGTATTGTGTGTAGATTGATGAGTGGGAAAAACAATTTAATCAATTTTAGAATAAGACTGTAACGTAACAAACTGTGGAAAAAGTCAAGGGGTCTGAATACTTTCCGAATGCACTGTATAACATAAAAATACTGTTGACACGTAGCCTATGGTGTAATGCAGTGTTTCCCAACCAGGGGTACTAGGCCTATCCACAGGGGGTACTTGAGAATACTCATGAGACCATAGGCTTACTGGTCAAATGCTCATGAGGGGGTACTTCAGGGGTACTCCGGGCAGAGCAAAATGTTCTGGTTGGTACATTAACCAAAAAAGGTTGGTACATTAACCAAAAAAGATTGGGAACCACTGGTGTAATGGAATGTTTTGCCTTGTGTGGTGGATTTCGACACTATTATGTAGGTGTCATAACCAGCCATAAAATAACGCAATATACACAAAAGTATATGGATACCCCTTCAAATGACTGGATTCGGCTATTTCAGCCACACCCGTTGCTGACAGGTGTATGAAATAGAGCACACAGCCATGCAATCGCCATTGACAAACATTGGCAGTAGAATGGCCTTACTGGAGAGCTCAGTGACTTTCAACCGTGGCACCGTCATAGGATGCCACCTTTCCAACAAGTCAGCTTATCAAATTTCTGCCCTACTAGAGCTGCCCCGGTCAACTGTAAGTGCTGTTATTGTGAAGTGGAAATGTCTAGGAGCAACACCGGCTCAGCCGCGAAGTGTGTAAAAATCGTCTGTCCTCGGTTGCAACACTCACTACCGAGTTCCAAACTATCTCTGGAAGCAACGTCAGCACAATAACTGTTCGTCGGGAACTTCATGAAATGGGTTTCCATGGCTGAAAAGCCTCACACAAGCCAAAGATTACCATGCGCAATGCCAAGCGTCGGCTGAAGTGGTGTAAAGCTTGCTGCAGTTGGACTATGGAGCAGTGAAAACGCGTTCTCTGGAGTGATGAATCTGGCAGTCCAACGGACGAATCTGGTTTTGGCGGATGTCAGGAGAACTCTACTGGCCCCAATGCATAGTGCCAACTGTAAAGTTTGGTGGAGCAGGACTAATGGTCTGGGGCTGTTTTTCATGGTTCGGGCTAGGCCTGGGCGGTACGGACCGGTTTGCGTTTTTACTTTACTTTCTATAACGGTATTTGAATGTTTGGTTTGTTAAATGTGATACGCCGTGTGTAACGTCAATTTTTATAGTTTACTTCGATACTGGAGTCATCTCTCCACTCTCTCTCTTTCCATGCCGCTTACCCCACGACCTAGTCCCGCCCCCTGTCACTCAAGGAGCGCATTTGTTGTTGCTCGACCATGAGACACTTGCGATCAGTCTGCATGGTCAATGCAGCACATGCAACAATGTTGATGACAATGATGCTGTTTCCACTTTGCTTCTTAATATAAATCCACTAGCGTTCTATAATTACACTAATAGTTTGTGTTTCTTACATCTGCAAACAGCTAGTTTGTCTTTTCTTAGCAAGTTGGGCCTAAATCTTGTTTGCCGCTAATACTAATTGTTAGCTACCTAATAAATGTTCTGGGTCAGAGCAAACATAACTAGCTATACAGCCTGATAATACCAGTGATAGTGTAGACCTACACCTACATTGAGGAATACTCAAAGCAAGAATATGTTAGCTGTTTTAAGTAGCTAAGAGAAAACATTCAATGTAGCCAAAGATTATTAGGAAACACTTGTCAACACTTTGGTTCCTACCCTGTCACAATAACTCCTCCCTGGCATTTTCATTTGTTGTCATATCAAACACTGTATTCAAAGTGCCCACTATTATATTCTAACTATAGAATTTGAATAATAATTATATTGCCATGATTCCAACAGTTCACCCAAGTGTTTTGCTCTAAATCACAAGTAAAATCGCAATTGCAACATTTAGTAAAAAATATGGCCTAGATTGATTGACCATATCATGCAGCCCTATGTGGCAATGTGGAAATGATCTCAAATGAGTGCAGGAAATGCAGAAATGGATGAAAATGCTGAAAATTATTTTTGGTTGAATTGAACAGTATAAAACAATCAGAATGGAGAAAGACCCATTTAAGATTACTTAGAATGTATGTACTTAGAATGACGTTTTATTTAATTATACCGTGATATTATATTTTGGCCATATCACCCAGCCCTAGTTCGGGCTAGGCCTCTTAGTTCCAGTGAAGGGAAATCTTAACGCTACAGCATACAATTACATTCTAGACGATTCTGTGCTTCCAACTTTGTGTCAACAGTTTGGGGAAGGCTCTTTCCTATTTCAGCATGATAATGCCCCCTTGCACAAAGTGAGGTCCATACAGAAATGGTTTGTCGAGATCGGTGTGGAAGAACTTGACTGGCCTGCACAGAGCCCTGACCTCAACTCCATCGAACACCTTTGGGATGAATTGGAACGCCGACTGCGAGCCAGGCCTAATCGCCCAACATCAGTGCCCGACTTCACTAATGCTCTTGTGGCTGAATGTAAGCAAGTCCCCGCAGCAATGTTCCAACATCTAGTGGAAAGCCTTCCCAGAAGAGTGGAGGCTGTTATAGCTGCAATATCATGCCCATGATATTGGAATGAGGTGTTCGACGAGCAGGTGTCCACATACTTTTGGTCATGTAGTGTATGTCACAACCTGTCATAACACATATATTTAGACCTGTTATGTCAGCTGTTATGATATATGACATGGTTATGACCGTGTCATAACATGTTATGACGCTGGGGTGTCAGGTAAAGTGTTGCCCAATACTTTCCATGGTAATGTAGAATGTTCATTCAAATGATATTAACTGATGTGGCTCATGCAATGGAACATATTTTTTGTAATGTCAGTTGAGTTTAATCAACAAATCACAGCACATATTGATGTGTACACTTCCTGCTTTTACTTCCTGTTTTGCTCCTATGGGTACACTCGCAATGGCCGCCAGTCCACCCATTATGCCATTATTGACTTGAATGGGGACGACCGTTCTATTCATTCTATTTCTGTGGCAGCACATGCAGTCAGGAGCTAAAGAGAGGAGAAAATCTGCGTCCCCCCAAAATATATTAAGGAGACCACGGTCATTTGGTTGGCCAATTACCGTAATCCAAAAATCCATGACTGTGTGTGCGTGCATAGTAGTCTATAGGCTATGTGTACATTTGAGTTTGTGTGGCGTAATTTCATCCATATGGTTTTGATTTTGCTTATCATGTCAGACCAATGAACAGTATTTGTGTGTGTGTGTGTTTGTGAAGGGTCAGTTACTGTATAGCCTATCTGTTAACATGGGGACTTCGATTTTAAATCAAATCCACTGCGCATTGGACCCTGGTGCTTGTCACTGTGAATGTGAAATGAATCAGTGTGTGATTCTGGTTTATAGTAGGAGTGATTTCAGAGCCAGCCAGGTTCCCTCTATCCCAGGCTGTTGTTACTGGGCCTTGTTCCAGGCAGGGGGGTGACGTCAGTGAGGAGTTGCATAGCTCTAGAGACACGCCAGTCCCCTGAGTTGTATCTCCACTGTCACACACAGGCCAAACGCAATACCAGAGCCAGCAGCAAATTGCATGCCCCCCACCCCCAGAAAATAGGCTAAAGCATAGGCTACACAGAAATGGAAACCATTTCCACTCCTCTCTAAAACACATTTTCCTCTCCTTGAATGTACAACCTAGTATCCACAGGTGTCTACATATTCCCCCTTCCCTGTCATTCTCTCCTTATCTAGGCTATTTCAATAGCCTATCATTTGATATTTCCCTCAATGTGACTGACATCAACTTCCATTCAATAGATACACAAACATCTTATCCATAAATTGATAAATATTTATCAAAGGAGCATGCTCCGATTAGTTTTGATTCAATTCTCTCTAGTCTGCATTTTCCTCTTCTACACCTCTCTCACGCTCCTCCTCTCTCTCTCCTGGTCTTCCTCTTTAAAGCAGCCATATCTGTTCCTGTCTCCTTTTCTCCATTCCGGCTCCTTAGTACTAGTGAAGAGCGGGAAGGATCACTTCCTTTCTAAGAGGAAGGCAGGGACTCTCCCCTTCCCACATTATCGCCCTCTATCTTCCCCTCTGATACATCCAATAGAACACCCTCTATTCTATTCTGCAACCACGACCACTATTCTACGGTACAGCAAGACAATGTCAGAGATGGAGATGACACACACACACAAAACCAAACACACTCATGTTATAAGAGCAGAGTAGACCTACCGTCAGCACATGCTCCCCTTCACGGTTCCCCGCCATCTGGGTGAGGCAGCTGTGGCGTTAGCCGGTTTCTTCTCTCTGTTATCTCCCCTGTGTGTGTGTGTGTGTGTGTGTTTCTGTGAGCGTTAGTGTGGGCTTGTGTGTGTCTGAGCTCTGACCGAGACACTGGAATACTGGGCTACTGTTGCCTGCTCGTCTGTGTTTATACCGAGTGAGAGAGCAGAGCACTGCCTGCCTTAAAACAGACTTGCTCCTCTCCGACAGCCCGCTCCTCTCTCAGCAGCCAATCCCCCGCCACCATGAATATTTAATTTGCCCAGCCAAGAGCGCACGCAGGCGTGCACACACAGAGAGGACACACACAGAGGACACACACAAATACACCCCCCCCACACACACACACACACCCACAATGGCATTCAGGGCACACACCCACACACAAACATTTCTCACAGACATTACCCAGAGGGCGTGGAGAATTGAAAAGGCCAGACAGAGATGTATTCATTAAGTTTCTCCGCCTCCTTTGATTCTGCTACATTTGTGATCTTTATCACAGTCTCAAGGTCAGGTACACATCTTTCAGCACCTTCTAATTCCATGGAGACTCATGACTCATGCGCTCAGAATACCCCGTCCACAAACATAAAGGTCATAAAACATAGGACATATTACTTTTCTTTTTATTTAACCTTTATTTAACTAGGCAAGTCAGTTAAGAACAAATTCTTATTTACAATGACGGCCTACCAAAAAGCAAAAGGCCTCCTGCGGGGACGGGGGCTGGGATAAAAAAATAAATATATATATATATATATGATCAAACACACATCACAACAAGAGAGACAACACAACACTACATAAAGACCTAAGACAACAACATAGCATGGCAGCAACACACGACAACACAGCAAGGTAGCAACCAAACATGAAAACAACATGGTAGCAACACAACATGGCAGCAGCACAACATGGTAGCAGCACAAGACATGGTACAAACATTATTGGGCACAGACAACAGCACAAAGGGCAAGAAGGTAGAGACAACAACTGTCAGTAAGTGTCCATGATTGAGTCTTTGAATGAAGAGATGGAGATAAAACTGTCCAGTTTGAGTGTTTTTTGCAGCTCGTTCCAGTCGCTAACTGCAGCGAATTGGAAAGAGGAGCGACCCAGGGATGTGTGTGCTTTGGGGACCTTTAACAGAATGTGACTGGCAGAACGGGTCTTGTATGTGGAGGAGGAGGGCTGCAGTAGGTATCTCAGATACGGGGGAGTGAGGCCTAAGATATGGGGTGGTCAGTGTAACAGATTAATATAAAGGCGAAAGAAACGCACACCTATTTAGGTGAAGTGCTGGCTAACGGAGTAGAACACTTAAAAAGAAAAGGAGAGCCGCACAATCTAGGAGCTCAGATGCAATCATTTAATAACCTAATAACCAACGTTTCGACAGACAAGCTGTCTTCATCGGGTCACTAGTTTACATAGTGTCAAAGGACACACACAGGTGTCTGTAATCATGGCCGGGTGTGGCCTGATATCATTGGTTAATTCACAGATAAACAGAACATACAAAAAACATGAATATATAGCATACGATCATAGATACAACTTGGCTACATAGGCCCACAAACATTTACAATGAATAGGAAAATCACAATAATCACAAGAATGGCTTCAAATCAAAGTCAACGTTGAGACCGAAGGGAGCAAGGGTCTTTAAATTAAAGATCCAGGCAGCCTCTCGTTTTAATAATAAGTTGTCGAGGTCACCCCCTCTCCTAGGGAGGGTGACATGTTCGATGCCGATATTATAAAGTAGGGACGAAATCGAGTGGTTCGTTTCAAAAAAGTGGGCCGCGACTGGGTATGCAGAGTTTTTGACCCTAATGGTGCTACGACGCTCCGAGATTCGTACTTTTAATTCGCACTTTGTTTTACCCACATAATGTTTACCACAAGGACAAGTTAGAGTGGGGAAAAAGGGAGAGAGGCCTGTAATTTTCATCATAGGTACACGTCAACTATGACAGACAAAATGAGAAAAAAAAATCCAGAAAATCACATTGTAGGATTTTTAATGAATTTATTTGCAAATTATGGTGGAAAATAAGTATTTGGTCAATAACAAAAGTTTCTCAATACTTTGTTATATACCCTTTGTTGGCAATGACACAGGTCAAACGTTTTCTGTAAGTCTTCACAAGGTTTTCACACACTGTTGCTGGTATTTTGGCCCATTCCTCCATGCAGATCTCCTCTAGAGCAGTGATGTTTTGGGGCTGTCGCTGGGCAACACGGACTTTCAACTCCCTCCAAAGATTTTCTATGGGGTTGAGATCTGGAGACTGGCTAGGCCACTCCAGGACCTTGAAATGCTTCTTACGAAGCCACTCCTTCGTTGCCCGGGCGGTGTGTTTGGGATCATTGTCATGCTGAAAGACCCAGCCACGTTTCATCTTCAATGCCCTTGCTGATGGAAGGAGGTTTTCACTCAAAATCTCACGATACATGGCCCCATTTCATTCTTTCCTTTACACAGATCAGTCGTCCTGGTCCCTTTGCAGAAAAACAGCCCCAAAGCATGATGTTTCCACCCCCATGCTTCACAGTAGGTATGGTGTTCTTTGGATGCAACTCAGCATTCTTTGTCCTCCAAACACGACGAGTTGAGTTTTTACCAAAAAGTTATATTTTGGTTTCATCTGACCATATGACATTCTCCCAATCCTCTTCTGGATCATCCAAATGCACTCTAGCAAACTTCAGATGGGCCTGGACATGTACTGGCTTAAGCAGGGGGACACGTCTGGCACTGCAGGATTTGAGTCCCTGGCGGCGTAGTGTGTTACTGATGGTAGGCTTTGTTACTTTGGTCCCAGCTCTCTGCAGGTCATTCACTAGGTCCCCCCGTGTGGTTCTGGGATTTTTGCTCACCGTTCTTGTGATCATTTTGACCCCACGGGGTGAGATCTTGCGTGGAGCCCCAGATCGAGGGCGATTATCAGTGGTCTTGTATGTCTTCCATTTCCTAATAATTGCTCCCACAGTTGATTTCTTCAAACCAAGCTGCTTACCTATTGCAGATTCAGTCTTCCCAGCCTGGTGCAGGTCTACAATTTTGTTTCTGGTGTCCTTTGACAGCTCTTTGGTCTTGGCCATAGTGGAGTTTGGAGTGTGACTGTTTGAGGTTGTGGACAGGTGTCTTTTATACTGATAACAAGTTCAAACAGGTGCCATAAATACAGGTAACGAGTGGAGGACAGAGGAGCCTCTTAAAGAAGAAGTTACAGGTCTGTGAGAGCCAGAAATCTTGCTTGTTTTTAGGTGACCAAATACTTATTTTCCACCATAATTTGCAAATAAATTCATTAAAAATCCTACAATGTGATTTTCTGGAAAAAAAAATCTCAATTTGTCTGTCATAGTTGACGTGTACCTATGATGAAAATTACAGGCCTCTCTCATCTTTTTAAGTGGGAGAACTTGCACAATTGGTGGCTGACTAAATACTTTTTTCCCTCACTGTATAAGATAAATAAATGCCTTAGTGGAGCTCATAATAACACCTTTGATTGGGATCTGTTTCCCTGTGTTTGGGGGTGTTTGAAGGATCTACATTTGTAAGTGCCATTGCATTGAGCGCAGCCATTACACTTGTAGTTTCCATCCGGTAGAGGTGCAAATAGATGTTGTGCAGGGATGTTTAGGGGTGGTAAATCAGAGTTTACCAATTGATCTCTGAGATTTCTGCCCGCGAGAATACGACCAAGGGAGGGTCCGAAAACACATTACCGATACTGTCATCGGATCTTAGAATGTGCCAATGTTTGTGAACGATTCCCTTAATTTGTTCAGAGCACTTTGAATCGCGTGTAGTTAGAACGCAAGAATGCTTCTTTTTGTGAGACTGTCCTTGAAAGAGATCAGGTCTCGATTTGTTTAGAATTTTCTAAACGGCAGTATTAATCTGACGATTTTTGTACCCCCTCTCCTTGAATTTTCTTTGCGTCTCAGCCATATTTCTGCCAAAATCTAATAGGTTTTTGCAAATTCTTTTGATTCGACAGAATTGGCTGTAGGGCAAACTGTTTTTCAAGGGAAGTGGGTGACAACTATCAGCCCTCAACTAACTGTTACCATCAGTAGGTTTCCTGTAAAGATCAGTGTATAGAACATTCTCCTCACTGTGGGGATCTAGATGTGATGCCTAGCTTAGAAAGAATGCATTAATGATTAAACATAAAAGGTTTGTTCTGTACTGATATAAATTGTTTAACCTAACAAGCTGTGATTAATGTGAGGAGCTGTTTTAGGGAGTAGGGGGAGATAAGAACTTGTGTCTCACATACACGAACACTGCCTCTTTGTGATCTGTGAACCGTCCAAGGACGTAGGTACAAAGAGTACAGGGGAACAGTGTCTATGGGTGCTGACTCTACAAGTTGTGACGATAACAACTTATGCCTGGCAACAGTGTGCAACAGTGAAGCGCCAAGGGTCTGGGACCAGCCTGTGCGCCAACGATTGGCTGAGTAAGTCTAAACCACGCTCAGTCTCTACCCTGATAGGCCCAGCAAGGAGCGGGAACTATCTCTGTCAGAGTATTTGAAGAAGAACAATGGATCAGTTCTCTGAGTGCCCTGCGTGGTATTTCAGTGGACCTGTATATATGGACATCATATTTACCATTGAAGGTTTTGCATTAATTAAATTACTAGTCTATTTTAGAAGACGTGTATTGACCTCCTTTGTTCCTAATACCAGATTTGAATTGACGCAACTTAACATCACACAAAATCAGAAGATCAAGGAAACTGATTTGATGTGTGTCAAATTGCATAGTAAATCTCAGGTGCTCAGAACAAGAGTTAAGAAAAGCATGGAATGCCTGGAGCTGTATTGAATCACCCCTCCATAGAACAAAAATATCATCAATGTACCGTTTCCAAATAATAATGTTAGGCAAGAATTTTTTTTTGAGAGGAATGAAAATGGACTGTTTCTCCATTTAACCCACATACAAATTAGCATAGTTAGGAGCCATAGGGGATCCCATAGCAGTACCCTTCGTCTGAATAAAGAAATCATTTAGAAACATTAAGTAGTTGTGTGTGAGTACTATTTCAGCCAATGTTATAATGCATGCACTGGAAGGTAGTTCATTTGGGTCACGTTGCAGAAGAAAATGTTCCATGGCCTCAATACCGCCCTTGTGTGGAATGTTTGTGTATAACGACTCAACATCAAAAGTAACTAACAAGGTAATATCAGGGAGAGGATCAAGAGATTCAACAATAGAGATCATACTGCTGGTGTCCTTTACAAAGGAGGGGAGATGTTCTGCGAGAGGTCTAATAAAAAAGTAAACAAAGGTCGATAAAGGGGCTGTTACTGCATCAATGCCCGCTAGGGCGCCCTGGAGGTTTTGTAACATTCTTGTGTAATTTCGGCAAAGTATAGAAAGTGGCAATTATAGGGTGTTGAATAGCCAACAAGTCGTGTTCTTTTTTGGTGATATGACCAGAACTTAAATACCCATCTAGGACAGTAAAGATAGTGTTCTGAAATTGGGAAGTGGGGTCACTTATGAGTTTCTTGTAAAAGGAGTTGTCAAGCAGTTGTCTATGACACTCATTTACATAAACTGTCCTCATGAGTACAACCGACCCACCCTTATCAGCAGGGCGGGTAAGGACTGACGTATCGGATTGTAAATCAAGCAAAGCTTGTTTTTCATCCTTAGGTAAATTATGGAAAGATATGTACTCCTGTTCTTAAGGAGATTACCAACATCTTTTTCAGCGAGTCTGCAATATGTCTCAATAGAGTGATTGTGATTGGCTGGAGGTACAAAATAACTCTTACTTCTGAAAGGACTAGGAGTATGTGCAGGTGAGCCACCTACATGTTCAGTTGAAATATCATGATTAGGGGAGCTAAAGTATTCCCTTAAACAGATGTTTCTAAAAAACTTGTCTACCTTAACATCGAAATCGTTGCACTGAGTTGTAGGCACAAAATATAAACCTTTATTTAGCAAGGAGACATGGGCAGGACTCAATATCTTGCTTGATAAATTAAAGACACAGTCCCGTGGGTTCTGGGACCGTGTGAAAGGTCCCCTCTGCCTCTGGTAGTCGTTTCTTCTTACACCTTCGTGTACGGCATCTCGTCGGTACGCGTGACCGCAGCCACCTCCACGCTTCCGTCGGCCCAGTCTCTCGTTGAATATAAAACTGCCACTGGTAGCGGATGAGGCGCTGGTTGTACAGCGTTGGTCAGACGGGAGTGGATAGAAGTTAGCAGCCTCCCTCCTGCATCTGTCATGGAGAGGATGAGCTGTTTATCTGTGAATTAACCAATGATATCAGGCCACACCCGGCCATGATTACAGACACCTGTGTGTGTCCTTTGACACTATATAAACTAGTGACCCGCAGTGTTTGTCATTATACCCTGATGAAGACAGATTGTCTGTCGAAACGTTGGTTTTTAGGTTATTAAATTATTGCATCTGAGCTCCTAAAGTGTGCGGCTCTCCTTTTCTTTTTCAAGTGGTCAGTGTAACATCATGCTTATTTTACATTTACATTTTAGTCATTTAGCAGACGCTCTTATCCAGAGCGACTTACAGTTAGTGAATACATATATATATATTTTTTTATACTGCCCCCCCGTGGGAAACGAACCCACAACCCTGGTGTTGCAAACGCCATGCTCTATCAATTGAGCTACATCCCTGCCGGCCATTCCCTCCCCTACCCTGGACGACACTGGGCCAATTGTGCGCCGCCCATGAGTCTCCCGGTCACGGCCGGCTGCGACAGAGCCTGGATTCGAACCAGGATCTCTAGTGGCACAGTTAGCACTGTGATGCAGTGCCTTAGACCACTACGCCACTCAGGAGACTATACAATGGTAATAATGGTAATAATAGTAATGGTAATAAACAGAAAAGGGTAAATCAAGAGCTGCGGCTGTGTCTCAAATGACACCCTTTTACCTACATGGGCCCTGGTCAAAAGTAGTGCACTATATAGGGAATCAGGTGCCACTTGGGACTCAGACTAGGTCTACAACATGAGGAAACGGGTATTTCAAATAGACCTACACCACCTAAATCAAATCCATTTTAATATTTCAGTCGCAAACACAGAAAGGTACAAGTCATTAATGACTAGAGACAGGACAAAGCCATACAGCTGATCAATGCCTTGCATTAAACACAGTTCCGTGGAAACTGAGGGGCAGGGTGACACCTAATGGCCGACTCTGAATCTCACACGGAGGCAAAGCAAGCCAGCTGAGACACACACACACACACACACACACACACACACACACACACACACACACACACACACTGAGACAAACATGGGGGATTGTACATTTCTACAATTCATAAGAAAGCAAGGCAAGGCCAACTTGCTAATTTATTTTAAACAGGATTTGAAGGTCAGGCTCCCCAATGATGTTATTGTATTGTGTACTGTTAGCAAGACAGTGCAGTATGAGCCCTGGTCAAAAGTAGTTCAGTACCGTATATAGGGAATAGGGTGCCATTTGGGACATAGGCTGCAGCAGGCAGTCTATTCTTCTTAGTAAGCACCATGGCGAGAGACTGATCACATGGCCCACAGCAAAGATTTACTCAGTCTTTTAATCTGAGAAGATTATTAACCAGATTAGATTAGCAGAACAGAGGGCTGGAGAGCTGAGACCTGAAGCAAACAGGTGGGATTTACCTGTAGCCATGATCAACTAGATTAACCCCGGGTCACCCGTGAGAAGGCTGGGCTGGAGGTGTGCTGTGCTCCCCTGGGGCAGCATTTTACTCCAAGCTGATTTCACTGAACAATTCAATTAGGCCTATGCCCCTTGCGTGAGACAGAGAGGAAGGTTTTCACTATGCCACCTAGGCTTGAGTGGCATACCGTTGTCATGACTCTCCCTGGGTGAGGTTCAAAGGCCTCACATCAGCTCGGCAAATGGCAACAACCAGACCCTCTTACACACAGGAGGGCTGTGCCGGTCTTGACACCTTAAAACTGCCATAAATTAGAGAGGAGAATCTATCTCTGGCACTCTAGTATGGTGAAAGGGATGCCTTTGTTTCAGAGACTTTTTGCCGCCCAAAAACTTCAACATCCAACAATGAACATTATGACAATATATTTCAATATCCAAACTGTAATGACGCTCCAGGAGAGTGAGGATCCATTTGCAGTTTTATTACAATCTGGGTCGTACAAACAGGGTCAATCGCCAGCAGACACAACAGTAGGGATAAGGCAACTCGTAATCCAGGTACAGGCATAAGGTCAGGGCAGGCAGCAAGCTTACAAAAATCAGTCCAGTAAAGAATATAGTCCAGGGCAGGCAGCAAAGAATCAAGGAGGGAAAACAGTCCAGAGTAAATCCACGGGCAGACAGACACAGGCGAAAAACGCTCAGAAATGATCACCAGGGTAAACAAGACTTCGCAAAGAGAGAGAGTTTGAGAGCACCTAAATAGTCTACTGATGGGAGTCAGGTGCAACGGTAATCAGAGCCAGGTATGTGGGAAATGTAGTTCAGGGGTTTAATACTCAGGAGAGGGTTCCCTCTGGTGGTGAGCAGGAGGAACAGCGGGAGTCTCGTTTGTGACAGAGCCCCCCTGCGAGCGGCTCCTGACGCGAAGAGGCGAACGACGCCGGGGTCTTCCTCGAGGTCGGGGGCCGGTTTCTCCGGGTGCGTCCTATGGAACTCAGTCATGAGTGCGGGGTCGAGTATGTCCTCTGTATTAACCCAGGATCGCTCTTCCGGTCCGTACCCTCCCAATCCACCAGATATTGGAGGAGCCTGCCCCGGCGTCTGGAATCGAGTAGATCTCGAACCTGATATGCCTCCTCGCCGTCCACCAAGATGGGTGGGGGCCCTGATCACTGGTCTGCTCCTCCTCCTCCGCTCTCGGACCACCAGCGGGTTTGAGAAGTGATACATGAAAAGTGGGAGAGATACGATAATTAGAGGGTAATGCCAAACGGAAGGAAACTGGTGTAATCTGTTTAACAATTTGGAAGGGACCTACATACCTGGGACTGAGTTTCTTGCAAGGAAGTCTGAGGCGTAGGTCTCGAGTGGATAGCCAGACCCATTGACCTGGAGTATATTCGGGATTGGGGCGACGGTGACGATTGGCCTGCAACTTCTGTTTCCTGACAGCACGTAGCAAGTGGGTGTGAGCCTGACTCCAGATGTCCTCGCTTCTCTGGAGCCAGTCGTTGACAGAGGGTACCTCGGTGGGTTCCCCTGACCATGGAAATAGGGGAGGTTGGAAGCCCATGACACATTGGAATGGAGTTAGACTGGTGGAGGGTTTCTGGAGTGAGTTCTGTGCATACTCCGCCCACATGAGGAATCGACTCCAGTCTGCTTGGTTCTGATGACAGTAGGCTCTGAGAAACCGGGTGATCTCCTGATTGAGGCGTTCTGTCTGACCATTAGATTGTGGGTGATATCCTGAAGTGAGGCTAATGTTGATGTTGAGTTGTTGGAAGAATGCTGACCATACTCTGGATGTGAATTGGGGCCCCCGGTCCGACACGATGTCCTCAGGCAGGCCATAGAAGCGAAACACAAGGTTGCACATGAGTTCGGCTGTTTCCAATGCTGTGGGCAGTTTGGGAAGTGGAATCAACCGGCAGGCCTTGGAGAAGCGATCTATGACAGTGAGTATTGTGGTGTTCCCATTGGACTTGGGAAGATCGGTAATAAAGTCTATGGCAAGATGGGACCATGGTCGGTGGGGAACTGGCAGTGGTTGCAGTAGGCCCGATGGTAGTTGTCTGAGATGTTTGCTTGTGTTACAGGTGGTGCATTCGTTAATGAATTTTATTGTGTCTGCCCGCAAGGTTGGCCACCAAAAGCTGTTCTGAAGCAGGTGAACAGTGGCAGCGATTCCAGGATGACCGGAGCTGAGTACGGAGTGAACTTGCTGTAGCACTTTCTGACAGAGATCCTGAGGTACAAAAGTTTTGTTAGGGGGGCATTCGGGAGGAGGGGTCTTTTGTGAATTGGCCTGGGTGAGCTCTGTCATGATGTCCCACTGAATAGGGGCCACGATTAATGACTCAGGAAGCAGGGTTTCCTTGGATTCAGTGGGAACTACACCGTCGTGTTGGCGTGATAATGCGTCTGCTTTGGTGTTCTTTGAACCGGGACGATAGGTAACGGTGAAGTCAAATCGTGGAAAGAAGAGAGCCCACCTCGCTTGTCTGGGATTCAGTCTCTTGGCAGATCGCAAGTATTCCAGATTCTTGTGGTCAGTTAGAATCACAAACGGGTGTTTAGCTCCCTCCAGCCAATGACGCCACTCCTCCATAGCTGCTTTCATGGCCAACAGTTCTCGGTTTCCGACGTCATAGTTCTGTTCGGCTGGACTAAGTTTGCGGGAGTAATAGGCGCACGGATAGAGCTTGAGTGGGGATCCGTGCCGCTGTGAGAGGATGGCTCCAATGCCCGTATTAGAAGCGTCCACCTCAACTGTAAACGGGATTTCAGGATTAGGGTGGTGGAGGATGGGGGCAGATGTGAAACGTGACTTGAGTTCTGCGAAAGCCTCCTGTGCTGTAGTTGACCAGGTGAGGTGTGGTGCATTTCTCTTAGTCATAGAGGTTAAGGGAGAGGCTACCGAGCTGAAATTCCTGATGAAGCGTCGGTAGAAGTTCGCAAATCCCAAGAAGCGTTGTAACTCCTTTAAGGTTACTGGCAGTGGCCAGTCTAGAACGGCCTTGACCTTCTTCTCGTCCATGGCGACTCCCTCCTGGTTGATGATGTAGCCCAAGAAAGACGTGGAAGTCTGGTGAAATTCGCACTTCTCTGCTTTGGCGTATAATTGGTGATCAATGAGTCGTTGTAATACTGTTCTCACGTGTTGCACGTGTTCCTCATAGGTGTTGGAATAGACGAGAATGTCATCGATGTAAACAATTACCCAACGATTAAGCATGTCCCGAAAGACGTCATTGATAAACGACTGAAATACGGACGGACTATTGGACAGCCCGAAAGGCATCACCAAATACTCATAGTGCCCAGTGCTGGTAGAGAAGGCTGTCTTCCATTCATCACCGTCCCGGATGCGAATGAGATTGTAGGCGCTACGGAGGTCCAGTTTGGAGAAGTACTTGGCTTTGCGGAGTTGTTCTAGGGCAGCTGGTACCAGCGGTAAAGGATATCGAAACTTGACGGTGATGTCGTTGAGACCCCGGTAGTCGATACAGGGGCGTAGGCCACCGTCTTTTTTTTAACAAAGAAGAAGCCAGAGGCTGCAGGTGATGTCGACGTTCTAATGAACCCCCTTCGAAAGTTCCTCCTCGATGTAGTTGTTCATGGCTTCTGATTCGGGTTGTGATAGGGGGAAGATTCGGCCCTTAGGTGGTGTTGTGCCTGGTAATAGTTCGATGGAACAGTCGCTTGATCGGTGGAGGGGGAGTTCCATCGCCTTGGTCTTGCTAAAAGCTTCGATGAGGTCAGAGTATTCAATGGGAAGAGTGGGGAAAAGGACCGGCTCGTCCTTTAGCGTGACGGTCTGAATGGAGAGTGAAGGGCTGCCAGTTAAGCAGTTGGAGTGACATTTGATGATACGACCCTCCCTCCATGAGATGAGGGGATTATGTTGACGTAGCCAGGGGAGTCCAAGAATAACCGGGTTATGAGGTGATGAGATGACGTAGAAACGAATTACCTCAGTGTGAAGGGTACCGGTCTGTAGTTGAAGGTCCACGGTGGTGTGCAGGACCCTCCCATCGCCGAGAGGCCGTCCATCTAGCGCCTCCACTGCTAATTGAGAGTTACAGGAGATTAATGGGAGTTGTTGTTGTTGGGCAAACTCGTGAGACATAAAGTTCCCGGCTGCTCCTGAGTCTAATAGAGCTGATGTGGATATATGATTGCCCTCTAGAGATAATACTATAGGTACTTTGATGCAAGAACTGGAATGATGTGCTTGAACACAAGGACTCACCGAAGAGGGATTACGAGGAGGTGGTCTTGTGGGGCAAAACGCCCTCAGATGGCCCGGTTGACCACAATAGAGGCAGAGATGTTGACGTATGCGGCGTTCTCGTTCTTCCGGAGTCAGGTGAGTATATCCGAGCTGCATGGGTTCAGTTTGAGACAGAGTGACCGGGTATTGTGTGCTGGTGGGTACCGTTCTGAGTGGACGACGTGAACGAATCAGATTGTCAATCTGAATGGTTAGTTCGATGAATTGATTCAGCGATTTCCCTTCATCTCGGCAGGCCAGTTCGGATTGCAACTCCAAGCTGAGTCCCTTGCGAAAGAGCAGTTTAAGTGTGCTCTCCACCCAGTCGGTTTGAGCTGCTAGAGTGCGAAATGTCAAAGCATATTCTGCTGCGGTATTCCTGCCCTGGCTCAACGCAAGTAGTCGGTCATCAGCTCTCATACCTCCCTCCGGGTGTTCAAATATTTCCCGGAAGCGTTGAAGAAAGGTACCAAACGATGGAAAAGCAGTGCCATCCTCTCTCCAAACCGCCGTCACCCACTCTAACGCCTTGTCAGCGAGGGAGTGAGCATACCAAGGAAATCTTGCTGGCATCGGTGACATACATAGCTGGTTGTTGATCAATGAATAATGAACATTGCAGTAGAAATCCCTTACTTTTAGTTGGGTTGCCGTCGAACTTATCAGGGAGAGCCAGACGTGGGTTAACTGTGAGTGACGGTGGTGGAGAAGCGCCCACACTCGCGTTCGGTGGAGGAGGGGGCTGGGTTCGTTAGCGACACCGGCAACCTCTGTAGCGTCCTGACGAAGTTCCTCTGTTACTGTAGTTAAATGGGTTA
Organism: Coregonus clupeaformis; assembly: GCF_020615455.1. Lineage (NCBI taxonomy): Eukaryota > Metazoa > Chordata > Actinopteri > Salmoniformes > Salmonidae > Coregonus > Coregonus clupeaformis. The sequence continues at coordinate 36,653,702 of NC_059208.1, forward strand.
GCTGCTGTTGATGAATGGCGAGTTGGTGAGCTTGAGTGGAGATCTCCGTGGACATCTGAACCAGAGCTGCTGGATCGTGTGTTGGCGAAGTCTTCTGTAATGACGCTCCAGGAGAGTGAGGATCCATTTGCAGTTTTATTACAATCTGGGTCGTACAAACAGGGTCAATCGCCAGCAGACACAACAGTAGGGATAAGGCAACTCGTAATCCAGGTACAGGCATAAGGTCAGGGCAGGCAGCAAGCTTACAAAAATCAGTCCAGTAAAGAATATAGTCCAGGGCAGGCAGCAAAGAATCAAGGAGGGAAAACAGTCCAGAGTAAATCCACGGGCAGACAGACACAGGCGAAAAACGCTCAGAAATGATCACCAGGGTAAACAAGACTTCGCAAAGAGAGAGAGTTTGAGAGCACCTAAATAGTCTACTGATGGGAGTCAGGTGCAACGGTAATCAGAGCCAGGTATGTGGGAAATGTAGTTCAGGGGTTTAATACTCAGGAGAGGGTTCCCTCTGGTGGTGAGCAGGAGGAACAGCGGGAGTCTCGTTTGTGACACAAACGTTGGGAATGATGAGAAATGGAATATGGAAAATTACTGTCTATTTTGTGATGTCATTAAAAATGGTACAAAGGCGTTATACCAAAAACATTGTGACTTGAAGAGCTTTTACACTGTGTATATCAGGTTTACATCCTTTAACTTTGTGTAGAAAATATCAAGGAGGAAGACAATGTTTTCGTGAAGATAGGAATGTGATTTTAGCTTTCTAACAAAATCATACTGATGATAATACTTTTGCCTCGTAACTAGCCACGCCCGAGGGAGCTCAGAGAGTGTGTCAGTATGACGGAAACGCCCCTCTTTACCAGAGTGCATAAAAGATTGAGATTAAAAAAAGCTGCAGCTTTTGTCCATATTGGTCCCGACCCTGAAAATCAACACAAGGTGAAGACGACAAAGTTACCTTACGGCTGAGTAGCTGTTCTAAGTACTGTATCTAAGAAGGTGAATTTAAGTGGGACCATCCTGTTACTCTATTCAAGCCATCGTCTACTACACTGCTCTAATCACCCCACAGGGGATCATCGACACAGCTGATTAGCCGTCCTCAGAAGACCACTTCCAGAACGAGTGAAAGTAAACAGACATCTAAGTAGAAGGAAATTGTGACCTGAATCTGAGCCTTACATCTAAAAGAGAAGGCCCAACCATCCCCTTCCCACGAAGGCCTGGATCCAACAGAGATACACGACGAAGACCTCCAACACGTAAATACATGCACTGCTTTTCATCCCAAATGGGCGGCAGTTCGGGGCAAAGTATTAGGATTACGGTGAGCATAGGTCCATGTGTATCCAAGTGTTTTTTCTCTCTCTCTCTCTCTTTAACTCGCCATCTTTTGTAACAAGTGTCATATTGTGTTAGTTCGCTAGGGACCCGTTTTCATTGTATTAAGTTTCTAATTCCTACCTATACCGTGTACTTGTTTGTATCTTGTGTTATCATTTTTAATTAGTTAGTAAATAAATAATTAAATCAATTTGTGTGGTACGGAATGATCAGCAAGACCCTGGTTCGTGCAGACTTAGAGTCTACGACTTTCAGAATGAGACTGATATGAGGTAAATGAGTAATACATTACTGTTAAATGATAAGAGATACAGTGAGGGAAAAAAGTTTTTGATCCCCTGCTCATTTTGTACGTTTGCCCACTGACAAAGAAATGATCAGTCTACAATTTTAATGGTAGGTTTATTTGAACAGTGAGAGACAGAATAACACCAAAGAAATCCAGAAAAACGCATGTCAAAAATGTTATAAATTGATTTGCATTTTAATGAGGGAAATAAGTATTTGACCCCCTCTCAAGCAGAAAGATTTCTGGCTCCCAGGTGTCTTTTATACAGATAACGAGCTGAGATTAGGAGTGCTCCTAATCTCAGCTTGTTACCTGTATGAAAGACACCTGTCCACAGAAGCAATCAATCAGATTCCAAACTCTCCACCATGGCCAAGACCAAAGAGCTCTCCAAGGATGTCAGGGATAAGATTGTAGAACTACACAAGGCTGGAATGGGCTACAAGACCATCGCCAAGCAGCTTGGTGAGAAGGTGACAACAGTTGGTGCGATTATTCGCAAATGGAAGAAACACAAAAGATCTGTCAATCTCCCTCGGCCTGGGGCTCCATGCAAGATCTCACCTCGTGGAGTTGCAATGATCATGAGAACGGTGAGGAATCAGCCCAGAACTACACAGGAGGATCTTGTCAATGATCTCAAGGCAGCTGGGACCATAGTCACCAAGAAAACAGTTGGTAACACACTACGCCGTGAAGGACTGAAATCCTGCAGCGCCCGCAAGGTCCCCCTGCTCAAGAAAGCACATATACATGCCCGTCTGAAGTTTGCCAATGAACATCTGAATGATTCAGAGGAGAACTGGGTGAAAGTGTTGTGGTCAGATGAGACCAAAATCGAGCTCTTTGGCATCAACTCAACTCGCTGTGTTTGGAGGAGGAGGAATGCTGCCTATGACCCAAAGAACACCATCTCCACCGTCAAACATGGAGGTGGAAACATTATGCTTTGGGGGTGTTTTTCTGCTAAGGGGACAGGACAACTTCACCGCATCAAAGGGACGATGGACGGGGCCATGTACCGTCAAATCTTGGGTGAGAACCTCCTTCCCTCAGCCAGGGCATTGAAAATGGGTCGTGGATGGTTATTCCAGCATGACAATGACCCAAATCACACGGCCAAGGCAACGAAGGAGTGGCTCAAGAAGAAGCACATTAAGGTCCTGGAGTGGCCTAGCCAGTCTCCAGACCTTAATCCCATAGAAAATCTGTGGAGGGAGCTGAAGGTTCGAGTTGCCAAACGTCACGCTCGAAACCTTAATGACTTGGAGAAGATCTGCAAAGAGGAGTGGGACAAAATCCCTCCTGAGATGTGTGCAAACCTGGTGGCCAACTACAAGAAACGTCTGAACTCTGTGATTGCCAACAAGGGTTTTGCCACCAAGTACTAAGTCATGTTTTGCAGAGGGGTCAAATACTTATTTCCCTCATTAAAATGCAAATTAATGTATAACATTTTTGACATGCGTTTTTCTGGATTTTTTTGTTGTTATTCTGTCTCTCACTGTTCATATAAACCTACCATTAAAATTATAGACTGATCATGTCTTTGTCAGTGGGCAAACGTACAAAATCAGCAGGGGATCAAAAACTTTTTTCCCTCACTGTATCTAGATATCTTTAGAGTTAATTCGGGAAATGGTGCCCCAAATTCCTAATGAGTTAATTGTTACATGATTAATTTAATCTAGTAACAATTAAACATAGTAGGTAATTATTCTATAAATAAGTCATCACAATAATGAAAGTCACGTCACCGTATACACTATAAACCGAGATATTTGACGGTACCGGTCTGGTTTTTCAATACCTTTTAGAACCGTTTGTACTCTTTTGCGTTCTAAACTGTTTTAAAACTTTTTTAAATTGGCAATTTTTGCTAAATCACATCACAACAACGTGAGTGAGGAAATCAGATTACACTTCTCTTGGCATGAGGATCATATAGCTTACTAACTTTTGGGGTGATAACACGTGATCTCTTCCACCTTTTAGTTAGATAAGAGAGACGGAGAAGAAAAGGAGTGATCTGGTGTGAAAAAATATTCTCCACTGCCCCCATTTGGATACATTTTGGATTTAGACCCAACGGGAAAGGGGAACCCAATGATTTAACTGAGGTAATTTGCTAGATTTGCCTGAAGGCAATATCAGCAAAAGGCAATACATCAAATCTGCGCTCCCACTTCAGGTACACCACCCTCTGACCTATACAAGGCTTGGGACCACGAGCTTTGGGGCAGGGCCCCTCTTCAATGCCGTCGCCAACCCTATCTACATCACAGCCGATAGGGGCTTTTTCAAAAACAAAAATACAAAAAGCACAGCACACAGTGGAAGAAGTGCACCGACGCCGTTAGCAAATACATAGCGAAAGAACTGGTGTCGTTCCAAGTGGTGGAAAAGAAGGCCTTCAAGGACATGATCCACACATTAGACCCCCAGTATGAAATACTGCTCAAAATCAGCAATTACGGACCTCTACAGAGTCCGACAAGAGGATGTACACTACCGTTCAAAAGTTTGGGGTCACTTAGAAATGTCCTTGTTTACGAAAGAAAAGCAATTTTGTTGTCCATTAAAATAACATCAAATTGATCAGAAATACAGTGTAGACATTATTAATGTTGTAAATGGCTATTGTAACTGGAAACGGCTGATTTTAATCGAATATCTACATAGGCGTACATAGGCCCATTATCAGAAACCATCAGTCCTGTGTTCCAATGGCACATTGTGTTTGCTAATTCAAGTATATCATTTTAAAAGGCTAATTGATCATTAGAAAACCATTTTGCAATTATGTCAGCAGAGCTGAAAACTGTTGTGTTGATTAAAGAAGCAATAAAACTGGCCTTCTTGAGACTAGTTGAGTCCCTGGAGCATCAGCAATTGTGGGTTCGATTACAGGATCAAAATGGCCAGAAACAAAGACCTTTCTTCTGAAACTCGTCAGTCTATTCTTGTTCTGAGAAATGAAGGCTATTCCATGCGAGAAATTGCCAAGAAACTGAAGATCTCGTACAACGCTGTGTACTACTCCCTTCACAGAACAGCGCAAACTGGCTCTAACCAGAATAGAAAGAGGAGTGGGAGGCCCCGGTGCACAACTGAGCAAGAGGACAAATACATTAGTGACTAGTTTGAGAAACAGACGCTTCACAGGTCCTCAACTGGCAGCTTCATTAAATAGTACCCGCAAAACACCATTCTCAACGTCAACAGTGAAGAGGCGACTCCGGGATGCTGACCTTCTAGGCAGAGTTGCAAAGAAAAAGCCATATCTCAGACTGGCCAATAAAAAGAAAAGATTAAGATGGGCAAAAGAACACAGACACTGGACAGAGGAAGATTAGAAAAAAGTGTTATGGACAGACTAATCGAAGTTTGAGGTGTTCGGATCACAAAGAAGAACATTTGTGAGACGCAGACCAAATTAAAAGATGCTGGAGGAGTGCTTGTTGCCATCTGTCAAGCATGGTGGAGGCAATGTGATGGTCTGGGGGTGCTTTGGTGGTGGTAAAGTGGGAGATTTGTACAGGGTAAAAGAGATCTTGAGAAGGAAGGCTATCACTCCATTTTGCAAAGCAATGCCATACCCTGTGGACGGTGCTTGATTGGAGCCAATTTCCTCCTACAACAGGACAATTACCCAAAGCACAGCTCCAAACTATGCAATAACTATTTAGGGAAGAAGCAGTCAGCTTGTATTCTGTCTATAATGGAGTGGCCAGCACAGTCACTGGATCTCAACCCTATTGAGCTGTTGTGGGAGCAGAAGTGCCCATCAAGCCAATCCAACTTGTGAGAGGTGCTTCAGGAAGCATGGGGTGAAATCTCTTCAGATTACCTCAACAAATTTACAACTAGAATGCCAAAGGTCTGCAAGGCTGTAATTGCTGCAAATGGAGGATTCTTTGACAAAAGCTAAGTTTGAAGGACACAATTATTATTTATATTAAAAATTCTTATTTCCAATCTTGTCAATGACTACATTTCCTATTCATTTTGCTATATTTCCTATTCAAACTCATTTACATTTACGTCATTTAGCAGACACTCTTATCCAGAGCGACTTACAGTTAGTGAGTGCATACATTATTTTTTTTATTTTTCATACTGGCCCCCCGTGGGAATCGAACCCACTACCTTGGCGTTGCAAACACCATGCTCTACCAACTGAGCTACATCCCTGCCGGCCATGCCCTCCCCTTGTTTGTTTATATTTGAAGAAATGCAATGCCCTTTGTTCGTTTGTCAGCATGCGGAGTTAACACCTTGAGTCCCACGCCATCAGCGTTTTTTGTGCCTCCGAAATAAACGTTTTATAAAAAGGTTGAGATTGTTGTATTGACTGCTTACTGTGTGCGTTAATTAAAGAATGTTGAGCGTTAACCCTTTCCTGTCAATTTTTTAGTGGACCATGACCTCGTGTGTATAAATGAGAATCATTTGATGGTGTCAAACCTTCTATGAAAACATGATACATATTTTGAAGCTGAGAAACACGTGAAAATGTGTATCTTATACGAAAATCAATGCTTCTCTGCCAAAAACGTTGAGAATATTGAGTCTTCCTTATTTTGTAAGGATTGATCATCTGAAATCAGAATAGAAATACCTTTTACTGTAAATGAGTTAGATATTTTAGTGACAGACTGTATTTTTCAAAAATTCTATAGAATGTTCTGTGATCAGACACTTTCTTATCTGGATAGTATATTAAAACACATACTGTATCTGCACCCCAAAAAATTACAAATAGCATTTAGTCTTACAAATAATAAGTAAAGACAAACAAGTGATATAATTTTAATAAAACAAGAACTTTACTGAAATAATTATCTTAGGGGAATACACCGTCTCATTCAAAACTGAAAATGAAGACATTTAAAATCGCTATCATAACATTATACGACATTCATTTCAGGGCTACTTTCATTCAAATCGAACTGGAATTAGAAAATATGAAAGAAATAAGGCATATAACAATTATTAGCTTTTACAACATCAATTCCTACATTCAACTCGCATTTAATATATTACAGAATGGGTATAATTCCAAAAGCACAACTTTATTTTACAGTCATTATATCCTCAAGGCCATTAGAGTCATGAATCAAACATAAAGGGAGGCTGGCATGCAGGATGTCTTGGATAAGAAAGGGAAAACATGCAAGGGAGAGGGGACATGTAGAAGGGGGAAAACCGGTAGAATTTGAAAAATAATTGGAAAAAGTCAAGGGGTCTGAATACTTTCCGAATGCATATACAGTACAGTGCATTCGGAAAGTATTCAGATCCCTTTACTTTTTCCACATTTTGTTACGTTACAGTGATATTCTAAAATTGATTAAATAAATAAAAATCCTCATTAATCTACACACAATAACCCATAATGACAAAGTGAAAACAGGTTTTTAGGAATGTGTGCATATTTATTAAACTAAAAAAATACCTTATTTACATAAGTATTCAGACCCTTGAAATTGAGCTCAGATGCATCCTGTTTCCATTGATCATCCTTGAGATGTTTCTACAACTTGATTGGGCATGATTTGGAAAGGCACACACCTGTCTATATATGGTCCCACAGTTGACAGTGCATGTCAGAGCAAAAACCAAGTCATGACGTCGAAGGAATTGTTCGTAGAGCTCCAAGACAGGACTGTGTCGAGACACAGATGTGGGGAAGGGTACCAAAACATTTCTGCAGCAATGAAGGTCCCCAAGAACACGGTGGCCTCCATCATTCTTAAAATGGAAGAAGTTTGGAACCACCTAGACTCTTCTTAGTGTTGGCCGCACGGCCAAACTGAGCAATCGGGGGAGAAGGGCCTTGGTCAGGGAGGTGACCAAGAACCCGATGGTCACTCTGACAGAGCTCCAGAGTTCCTCTGTGGAGATGGGAGAACCTTCCAGAAGGACAACCATCTCGGCAGCACTCCACCAATCAGGCCTTTATGGTAGAGTGGCCAGACGGAAGCCACTCCTCAGTAAAAGGCACATGACAGCTCATTTGAAGGTTGCCAAAAGGCACCTAAAGGACTCTGAACATGAGAAACAAGATTCTCTGGTCTGATGAAACCAAGATTGAACTCTTTGGCCTGTATGTCAAGTGTCACGTCTGGAGGAAACCTGGCACCATGGTGGTGGCAGAATCATGCTGTGGGGATGTTTTTCAGCGGCAGGGACTCGGAGACTAGTCAGGATCGAGGGAAAGATGAACGGAGCAAAGTACAGAGAGATTCTTGATGACAACCTGCTCCAGAGCGCTCAGGACCTCAAAATGGGCCAAAGGTTCACCTTCCAACAGGACAACGACCCTAAGCACACAGCCAAGACAACGCAAGACTGGCTTCGGGACAAGTCTCTGAATGTCCTTGAGTGGCCCAGCCAGAGCCCGGACTTAAACCCGATCGAACATCCCTGGAGAGACCTAAAAATAGCTGTGCAGCGACGTTCCCCATCCAACCTGACAGAGCTTGAGAGGATCTGCAGAGAAGAATGGGAGAAACTCCAAATACAGGTGTGCCAAGCTTGTAGTGCCATCCCCAAGAAGACTCCAGGCTGTAATCACTGCCAAAGGTGCTTCAACAAAGTACTGAGTAAAGGGTCTGTTTTTATACATTTGCAAACATTTCTAAAAACCTGTTTTTGCTTTGTCATTATGGGGTATTGTGTGTAGATTGATGAGGGGAAAAAAACAATTTCATCAATTTTAGAATAAGGCTGTAATGTAACAAAATGTGGAAAAAGTCAGGGGGTCTGAATACTTTCCGAATACACAGTATATATACAAAATTTAACGCAACATATAAAGTGTTGGTCCCATGTTTCATGAGCTGAAATAAAAAGATCCCAGAAATGTTCCATACATATAACAAGCTAATTTCTCTCAAATTCTGTGCACAAATTTGTTTACATCCTTGTTAGTGAGCATTTCTCCACTGCCAAGATAATCCATCCACCTGACAGGTGTGGCATATCAAGAAGCTGATTAAACAGCATGATCATTACACAGGTGCACCTTGTGCTGGAGACAATAAAAGGCTATTCTAAAATGTGCAGTTTTGTCAAACCACACAATGCCACAGATGTCTCAAGTCTTGAAGGAGCGAGCAATTGACATGCTGACTGCAGGAATGCCCACCAGAGCTCTTGCCAGAAAATGTAATGTTAATTTATCTACCATAAGCTGCCTCTAACATTGTTTTATAGAATCTGGCAGTAAGTCCAACCGGCCTCACAACCGGAGACCACGTGTAACCATGCCAGCCCAGGACCTCCACATCCAACCTGCGGGATCGTCTGAGACCAGTCACCCGGACAGCTTTTTTTTTTTTTTTTTTTTTTTTTTGTCATTTAGCAGACGCTCTTATCCAGAGCGACTTACAGCTTATGAAACTGTGGGTTTAAACAACCAAATAATTTCTGCACAATTTGTCAGAAACTGTCTCAGGGAAGCTTGTCTGCGTGCTCGTCGTCCTCACCAGGGTCTTGACCTGACTGCAGATCGACTTCAGTGGGCAAATGCTCACCTTCGATGGCCACTGCCACGCTGGAGAAGTGTGCTCTTCACGGATGAATCCCGGTTTCAACTCTTCCGGGCAGGTGGCAGACAGCGTGTATGGCTTTGTGTGGGGGAGCGGTTTGCTGATGTCAACGTTGTGAACAGAGTGGCCCATGGTGGTGGTGGGGTTATGGTATGGGCAGGCATAAGGTACTTACAACGAACACAATTGCATTTTATTGATGGCAATTTGAATGCACAGATATACTGTGACGAGATCCTGAGGCCCATTATCGTGCCATTCATCCGCCGCCATCACCTCATGTTTCAGCATGATAATGTACAGCCGCCCCATGTCGCAAGGATCTGTACACAATTACTGGAGGCAAAACATTTCCCAGTTCTTCCATGGCCTGCATACTCACTAGATATGTCACCCATTGAGCAAGTTTGGGATGCTTTGGATCGACGTGTACGACAGCGTGTTCCAGTTCCCGCCAATATCCAGCAACTTTGCACAGCCATTGAAGAGGAGTGGGACAACATTCCACAAGCAACAGCCTGATAAACGCTATGTGAAGGAGATGTGTCACGCTGCATGAGGCAAATGGTGGTCACACCAGATACTGACTGGTTTTCTAATTCATTCATTCAATTTTATTAAGGTCCAGTATCTGTGACCAACAGATGTATATCTGTATTCCCAGTCATGTGAAATCCATAGATTAGGGCCCAATGAATTTATTTCAATTGACTGATTTACTTATATGAAAGATCTTTGAAATTGTTGCATGTTGCGTTTATATTTTTGTTCAGTGTATACAGTTCAAGTCGGAAGTTTACATACACTTAGGTTGGAGTCTTTAAAACTCGTTTTTCAACCACTCCACAAATTTCTTGTTAACAAACTATAGTTTTGGCAAGTCGGTTAGGACATCTACTTTGTGCATGAAACAAGCAATTCTTCCAACAATTGTTTACAGACAGATTATTTCACTTATAATTCACTGTATCACAATTCCAGTAGGTCAGAAGTTTACATACACTAAGTTGACTGTAACTTTTAAACAGCTTGGAAAATTCCAGAAAATGATGTCATGGCTTTAGAAGCTTCTGATAGGCTAATTGACATCATTTGAGTCAATTGGAGATGTACCTGTGGATGTATTTCAAGGCCTACCCTCAAACTCAGTGCTTGACATCATGGGAAAATCAAAAGAAATCAGCCAAGACCTCAGAAATGGTAGACCTCCACAAGTCTGGTTCATCCTTGGGAGCAATTTCCAAACGCCTGAAGGTACCACGTTCATCTGTACAAACAATAGTACGCAAGTAGAAACACCATGGGACCACGCAGCCATCATACCGCTCAGGAAGGAGACGCGTTCTGTCTCCTAGAGATGAACATACTTTGGTGCGAAAAGTGCAAATAAATCCCAGAACAACAGCAAAGGACCTTGTGAAGATGCTGGAGGAAACAGGTACAAAAGTATCTACATCCACAGTAAAACAAGTCCTATATCGACATAACCTGAAAGGCCGCTCAGCAAGGAAGAAGCCACTGCTCCAAAACCGCCATAAAAAAGCCAGACTACGGTTTGCAACTGCACATGGGGACAAAGATCATACTTTTTGGAGAAATGTCCTCTGGTCTGATGAAACAAAAATAGAACTGTTGGGCCATAATGACCATCGTTATGTTTGGAGGAAAAAGGGGGTAGCTTGCAAGCCGAAGAACACCATCCCAACCGTGAAGCACAGGGGTGGCAGCATCATGCTGTAGGGGTGCTTTGCTGCAGGATGGACTGGTGTACTTCACAAAATAGATGGCATCATGAGGAAGGAAAATGATGTGGATATATTGAAGCAACATCTCAAGACATCAGTCAGGAAGTTAAAGCTTGGTCGCAAATGGGTCTTCCAAATGGACAATGACCCCAAGCATACTTCCAAAGTTGTGGCAAAATGGCTTAATGACAACAAAGTCAAGGTATTGGAGTGGCCATCACAAAGCCCTGACCTCAATCCTATAGAACATTTGTGGGCAAAACTGAAGAATTGTGTGCGAGCAAGGAGGCCTACAAACCTGACTCAGTTACACCAGCTCTGTCAGGAGGAATGGGCCAAATTTCACCCAACTTATTGTGGGAAGCTTGTGGAAGGCTACCCGAAACGTTTGACCCAAGTTAAACAATTTAAAGGTAATGCTACCAAATACTAATTGAGTGTATGTAAACTTCTGACCCACTGGGAATGTGATGAAAGAAATAAAAGCTGAAATAAATCATTCTCTCTACTGTTATTCTGACATTTCACATTCTTAAAATAAAGTGGTGATCCTAACTGACATTTTACATTTACATTTTAGTCATTTAGCAGACGCTCTTATCCAGAGCGACTTACAGTTAGTGAGTGCATACATTTTCATACTGACCTAAGACAGGGCACTTTTACTAGGATTAAATGTCAGGAATTGTGAAAAACTGAGTTTAAATCTATTTGGCTAAGGTATTTGTAAACTTCCGGCTTCAACTGTATAAGTCCTAATAATAAATAACAATAACACATCATTTATAGTTACCTTCCAGTTGAAGAGCTTGGCTGAGAGGCTCCTCAACTTCCTCTGGCTCCTTGATCTCCTTCTCTTCATCCTCATCTTATCAGAGTAGATCAGCATCAAGGGCATCTTCCTCTAAGAAAGCCTTCATGGTCCTCCTCATCCTGCAGGCCTTCCGCAGCAATCACCCGCTGTTCATCTGTCGCCAGAGTCCTCCTCCTCATGGACTGCATTATCCACTGGTACTGGTCTCCTCCATCCATTTCTAAAACTTTGACATAAAAACAAAACAATGAAAATGAACATTTCAAATGTTAATCAGTGACAACCCCTCCAAAGGACAGCCTAAGACTGACAAAAAGTTGTGCAGGCCTTGTGCAGGTTCATAAAAAAGGGAATCAATGAAAGTGAAGTGTATCTACAAGTTCGCAATTGCAAGGTGACAAAGTTACATTTTATTATCCAAAAGGTTTTCACTATAACATGAGAAAAATGGCATATACAGTGGGGAGAACAAGTATTTGATACACTGCCGATTTTGCAGGTTTTCCTACTTACAAAGCATGTAGAGGTCTGTAATTTTTATCATAGGTACACTTCAACTGTGAGAGACGGAACGTAAAACAAAAATCCAGAAAATCACATTGTATGATTTTTAAGTAATTCATTTGCATTTTATTGCATGACATAAGTATTTGATACGTCAGAAAAGCAGAACTTAATATTTGGTACAGAAACCTTTGTTTGCAATTACAGAGATTATACGTTTCCTGTAGGTCTTGACCAGGTTTGCACACACTGCAGCAGGGATTTTGGCCCACTCCTCCATACAGACCTTCTCCAGATCCTTCAGGTTTCGGGGCTGTCGCTGGGCAATACGGACTTTCAGCTCCCTCCAAAGATTTTCTATTGGGTTCAGGTCTGGAGACTGGCTAGGCCACTCCAGGACCTTGAGATGCTTCTTACGGAGCCACCTCTTAGTTGCCCTGGCTGTGTGTTTCGGGTCGTTGTCATGCTGGAAGACCCAGCCACGACCCATCTTCAATGCTCTTACTGAGGGAAGGAGGTTGTTGGCCAAGATCTCGCGATACATGGCCCCATCCATCCTCCCCTCAATACGGTGCAGTCGTCCTGTCCCCTTTGCAGTAAAGCATCCCCAAAGAATGATGTTTCCACCTCCATGCTTCACGGTTAGGATGGTGTTCTTGGGGTTGTACTCATCCTTCTTCTTCCTCCAAACACAGCGAGTGGAGTTTAGACCAAAAAGCTATATTTTTGTCTCATCAGACCACATGACCTTCTCCAATTCCTCCTCTGGATCATCCAGATGGTCATTGGCAAACTTCAGATGGGCATGGACATGCGCTTGCTTGAGCAGGGGGACCTTGCGTGCGCTGCAGGATTTTAATCCATGATGGCGTAGTGTGTTACTAATGGTTTTCTTTGAGACTGTGGTCCCAGCTTTGAGACTGTGATCCCTCACCTTCCTCATGATCATTGATGCCCCATGAGTTGAGATCTTGCATGGAGCCCCAGACCGAGGGTGATTGACCATCATCTTGAACTTCTTCCATTTTCTAATAATTGTGCCAACAGTTGTTGCCTTCTCACCAAGCTGCTTGCCTATTGTCCTGTAGCCCATCCCAGCCTTGTGCAGGTCTACAATTCTATCCCTGATGTCCTTACACAGCTCTCTGGTCTTGGCCATTGTGGAGAGGTTGGAGTCTGTTTGATTGAGTGTGTGGACAGGTGTCTTTTATACAGGTAATGAGTTCAAACAGGTGCAGTTAATACAGGTAATGAGTGGAGAACAGTAGGGCTTCTTAAAGAAAAACTAACAGTTCTGTGAGAGCCGGAATTCTTACTGGTTGGTAGGTGATCAAATACTTATGTCATGCAATAAAATGCAAATTAATTACTTAAAAATCATACAATGTGAGTTTCTGGATTTTTGTTTTACATTCAGTCTCTCAAAGTTGAAGTGTACCTATGATAAAAATTACAGACCTTTACATGCTTTGTAAGTAGGAAAACCTGCAAAAATCGGCAGTGTATCAAATCCCCAAAAGTAGCAAAGTCACAAATCAGCTAGACCAGCAACATTTAGTTACCAAGCTGACCACCACAAAGTCATTATTTATAAGCTATTATCATAAGATTTAGGCTATAACATAACATTAATTATTGCAATCAACAGCCAGAAGGCTTAATATTTTATAAGAATCATATAACAGATAAACAGATACCTAATGAGATATAGCCATGTAGTCATCAGGGGACTAGCTAGTAAAATATAGCCATCCAATTTTCCTTCACAGCACCCCTCGCTCTTTTGGCTGGCTAGTTAGGGACAAAATAGAAATCACTAGCCAGTTTGTTTTTAGCTCTAATACCTAATGACAAATGCATTTTATTTTGTACAGTTATCAAAGAAAACATTAACATCAAAAAGACAAGACAAGAGCTAAATCAAGTAGGCTACCTTGCTCCGTTTTGGGTGACTGACTTGACCAACACAGGCTAGCTAGCAATCATAGTTAGCTAGGTGGCTAGCTGATTCACTTCATAAAGCTTTTCATGATCAGATAATACACACTTTTTCCTCAGATACAAATTGTCAACTCACTTTCAAGCTGATTCTACTTTTCAAGTCTACTGGGCTTGGTAGCTAGTAAGCTCACCTAGTGTCAAAAGTTAATTTCACAGACTGATCTTATCAATTGGAAAAAATATCATTACCAACATAAAAACAAATTATATACTATCTTACCTTGATATTGTTGTCCAAATCTGAATGATGGAGCTGCCAAAGTTGGTCATAACCTGTCCGATTTGAGTGGGGGAGAGGCGCCTCCCTGTGGCAGCAGCGTCAACTGAGCCATTTTCGTGTTGAGTTTTCCTTTTGAGAGAAAGGCTAATTCCCGCCTCTTAACCCCTAAAACATATATCATTAATGCAGACATTGTAACCTATCGAAATTAGGTGAACGTAGCATGGGGTATTGTGTGTAGATTGATGAGGGAAAAAACTATTTAATCCATTTTAGAATAAGGCTGTAACGTAATAAAATGTGGAAAAGTCAAAAGGTCTGAATACTTTCGAATACACTGTATGTAGCAAAATCCAAATATTGTAGGTGTCAGCTTTAGAGAGTGGTATGTTCTTTCGACCAATCGATTGGAAAACATTTTAAACTTGTATTTTTTCCATATATACACACACCCCATGTGTTTTAATAAAATCAGCTATATGCACTGAGCTTGTCGGATGCTTTAAGCTTACTGTTTGATGAAATAATTAAGACATACAAATAACTCAAGAGGGAGCCAGAGATCAAGATAACAAGTTCCCGACCAGACCCTACTTCTCCCGCTCGTGCTGTCATTTGCAGATTCTGCAGTTACTCTTCTGAAGTTGCCGGTAATAGGCTACACCAGGGGACGGCAACCTTTTTCATGTGGAGCGCCAATTTATCTTACCGGGTCGGCAACCTTTTTCATGTGGAGCGCCAATTTTATCTTACCATTTCTACCAATCTGCGTGCCAGTTATGATTTTCATATGCACATTTCCATGGAAGATTCATTTAATTTATAACAACATCTTCGTATCTCAAAATCATTGGCATGTGGTAACCAAACAAATACTGTAGATTAGAAATTATGGGAATTAACAGTAAATGTACTACTGGTGATATATGTAATGGGGAATTGATAGACTAACAATCGAAGGGCAAACAATTCACACAATTAAGTAAATAAACAATGAATGTGCAAGAATTGGCGGGAGAGAGCGCATTCTGCAGAGAGATGTGCCTTGTGCATTTTAGCCACACTCCCCTTCTTCATGGACTGTGCCATCCCCACAGCCTCCGCAATGGATTAGTCCACTGAGACAGGCGCGAATCATACAGGTGTCTATGTGTGCCATGTGTGCCATGCTCTACTAAAAATATATATATCTCGGTCGACCAACAGCCTAACGATCAAACAATCGACTAGTCGACTAAATGGGGTCAGCCCTAGTCACCTTATACCCAAACAGGTCACAAACCCTTCTTCAGGTAAGGTAAAGTAAAAGGTGAGCTCTGAAAGACTCCCTACATGTCAGCAACTGAATTAGGGCTGTGATGGTCATTGAATTTTGGATGACTTATTGGTTAGACAAAAGACTGGTCACCATTATAATAGTTTGAATAGCCAAAAAAATATATAAAAATAAGTATCCTCTCCTCCGCTCCTGGCTGCATGTGCTCCTGCTGAAAGGGAGGCGTTTGCTACAACACCTTGTTTGCTGCAACACCTCGCTTGATTCAGCAGGGACTCAACCGCCCGAAAGTCCCGTCTTCAGTCAGCTGTTATAAATAAAACTGTTAAATTATTTTCATGATGGTCTTCATCCATATTCATCAGGTACACGATTACACAGTGATTGTGCCAGCCCTAACTGAAATACACCCCTCAATGCCTGAACTAAGTCTCTTAGTACAACTGTTACCTTATAGCCCAAAAAACACAATTTGCACAGACATGTCATTTTCAACTTACAAAAACATGAGGTCCAACAATCAAATCAGAGAGACGCTGCCTTCTGTATACTGAAGGTGTCGGACTGAAACCAATGTGTTGAATGCTGAGGGTCTGAGTGTGTATAAGAAGTGGGCATGGGGGGGGATTTCTGCACTCAAGCCCACAGCTAAACCACTGTCCTTAGGCTCCTCTCACCACATTTCCCAAGGGCAGATCCAGAGCAGGAAAGGTTGCAGTCTAATTGACTCTCGTAGACAGAGAGGCTATTGTCCAGACTTCAGTATGACTGTTCAGACATGGAGTAGCTAGAATACTGACTCCTGAGACTAGGCTACCTCCTGTGAATTCATATTACCGCAGAATCAAGTCTCCACGAACCAGTAAGGCTTCCTAACTAACTACTGGGCTACAAAGTGCTCTCCAGGTTTCCTTTAATTGGATAACCTGTCCTGCTTATCCTGACACACGCAGATATAGGCGAAGCCCAATGAATCAGATTGAACAATACACATCAGTGGTAGGGAGTAGGGACCAGAATCACCAAGCATCCTTTTGGTCTGTTTCTCCTTTAGGCTTATACCCCATTGTCCTTACTGCTACAAATCATGCTTAGACTAAGCAATAAAGTCAGTGCAGTTAAACCTCAATCAAATTCTCATGACTGGAATTTAATTAAGGTGGGTGGGGGATTCTGTGGGCAAATAATATCATTTTAAAGCGAGTGAACCGAGCATAAACAAAGCGTACAAAACATTTATTATTTTCACATTCTTGGCCGTGAGCCTTCCAAGAAAAACAGCACTTAAAAGCTTATGGTCTCAGCCCACTACAGACTAATGGGTGCTTTACTTCAACCCTACCCCAGTCTAGGCCTAGTGTTATAGATATAAATAGAAGCACCTTTGTGTCTTGTGTAAGTTCATACAATATAAACGTAGGGTGAAGATGGAGGCTTTGCTGGATAACAGAGTCCAGCAATTAAGGAAGTCATCAGCTTCATTGACAACGCCTCTACAGAGCTTTAAATAGAATAGGGCAGAGAGCCTGAACCTGCTGACCTAAGAACCTATTTCAGATCTTAGTGGGGCAAGACAGCAGGACACAAAGCCTTTTGGCACGACTCTCCTGGCACCTGTGGTACAATTCCATGAACATAGGTAGAGCCAAGGTCAAATGCAGGTGGTGGTAAAAGCTCAGCACCTTATGAGTGGTCAAGGGAAGCATGTGTGAATGGAAAATAAATAACCTATATCGGGAAGGCAAAGGGCTGTGGTCTTTTAAAAATGTTATTTAACTAGGCAAGTCAATTATGAACAACATTCTTATTTACAATGATGGCCTACCAAGAGGCAAAAGGCCTCCTGCAGGGACAAAAAAACACACATCACGACAAGAAAGACACCACAACACTACATAAAGAGAGACCTAAGACAACACAGCATGGCAGAAACACATGACAACACAAAATGGCAGCAACACAACATGGTAGCAGCACAAACATGGTACAAACATTGTTAGGCACAGACGACAGCACAAAGGGCAAAGACGTAGAGACAACAATACATCACGCGAGGCAGCTACAAGTGTTAGTAAGAGTGTCCATGATTTAGTCTGAAAGTAGAGATGGAGATAAAACTGTCCAGTTTTGAGTGTTTTTTTCAGCTTGTTCCAGTCGTTAGCTGCAGCGAACTGAAAAGAGGAGCGACCCATGGATGTGTGTTTTGGGAACCTTTAACAGAATGTGACTGGCAGAACGGGCGTTGCATGTGGAGGATAAGGGTTGCAGTAGGTATCTCAGATAGAGGGGATTGAGGCCTAAGAGGGTTTTATAAATAGGCATCAACCAGTGGGTCTTGCGTCGAGTATACAGAGATGGCCAGTTTACAGAGGAGTATAGAGTGCAGTGATGGAGCATTGGTGGCAAATCGGATGGCCGAATGGTAAAGAACATCTAGCCGCTCGAGATCACTCTTACCTGCCAATCTATAAATTATGTCTCCGCAATCTAGCATTGGTAGGATGGTCATCTGAATCAGTGTTAGTTTGGCAGCTGGGGTGAAAGAAGAGCGATTTACAATAGAGGAAACCAAGTCTAGATTTAACCTTAGCCTGCAGCTTGGATATGTGCTGAGAGAAGTAGTGTACCGTCTAGCCATACTCCCAAGTACTTGTATGAGGTGACTACCTCAAGCTCTAAACCCTCAAGAGGTAGTAATCACACCGGTGGGGGCATTGTTCTTACGGAACCACATTACCTTTTCAGCACAAGGTTAAGGGCAGAGAAAGCTTGTTGGACACTAAGAAAGCTTTGTTGTAGACTGTTTAACACAAAATCCGGGGAGGGGCCAGCTGAGTATAAGACTGTATCATCTGCATATAAATGGGTGAGAGAGCTTCCTACTGCCTGAGCTATATTGTTGACGTAAATTGAGAAGAGCGTGGATCGAGCCTTCGGGTACTCCCTTGGTGACAGGCCGTGGCTGAGACAGCAGATGTTCTGACTTTACACACTGCACTCTTTGACCATGCATGCAGAGATTGAGGGACAATGGATTTGGGAAGAGTTCGCTGGTCAGTCATAGGTCCTATAGGCTAGGGCTGGGAGGATATGGCCAAAATATCAAATCACAATATATTTCACGGTATGACGGTATTTGACAGTATTTTATGTTTTTGAATAATACATGTTCTAAATATGCTTTTTTGAGTAGTTCATGACCCTATGGTGGCAACACAAATAAGTGATTTCAATGGGGCTTTCTCCATTCTGATTGTTTTATACTGTTCAATCCAACCACGAACAAAATTCATTTTTAGCATTTTCATCAATTTCTGCAGTTCCTGTACTTTTGTTATAACACTTTGCCACGCATGGCTGCATGATATGGGCAAAAAATCTAGACCTACTTAATTGGTGAAATGTTGGAATCATGGAAATAGAATGATTCTAATTCTACAGTTGGAATATAGTGGGCAGCACCTTGAATACAATGTTGTTTGACATGACAACTAATTAATAAGCCAGGGAGGAATTATTGACAGGGTAAAGAACCACAGAGTTGGTCAGTGTTTCCAGGGGACCCTAATTGGATGTTACATTACAAGTTTCCTTAGCTAGCTAGCATCTTCATGCTTCATCTATTCCTCTCTGATTTAGAAGATACCGTTGCACAAACATGCTTATCTAAGCCTACACCAGCACTGGTACCAGGCTGTATTAGCTAACTACGTTTGCTCTGACTCTTAGTACATTTAGCAAGCTAGCTAGCCAGCTAACTAGTGATTAGCATTAGAAGCTAACAATATTTATTTTTTGCCACAACTTGCTAAGAAAAGACAAACTAGCAGACAGTAAGATCAAAGACAGTACAGTATGAAGATGGACTAAAATTGCTTCTCCAATAGAAAATCCTCAATTACACTTGTAGACAACGTTATGGCGACGTTGGCTAGCTAAGCTCATGCGTAGAAACATGTCATCGGGTCTAAAGGTCGTCTCACGCCGAACTGCGCATGTGCAGGCCGTCAAATCAAGGCACTCCTTCGATATAAAGTAGTTTTTGACAAAAATGAAAACGTGTCAGTGTGACTTTCACAAGTTTGACATAAGCCATTGGCTCTAATCTAGGTCGGGGCTTTAGATTGAGAAAATTAACAACTAAGGAAGAATTATTCACTTCTCTCATTGACTTCTCAAACCCCAAACCCCGGCCTGGTCCGTTTGGTCTGTTTCACAAGCGCTCCCGGAAGTCCCGCGATGTTGCGCCTCTGGGTTTAAAAACTCTGTGGTAAGCTACACAAACTAATAGTGCAATTATAGAACGTTTGTGGAAAGCAGCATCGTTGTCACCAACATCTTGGTCTGAGTGAACGGCAAGGAAGTGCTCGTGACTCCTTGCATGGTTGCCAGGTCCAGTGAAAATGTCCAGAAAATGGACAACTTAAAACCCACCTACAAGACCTGAAAACTACCGCCCCACAAAAAATGTCACAGCAAGAGAGGAGTGGCCACATGAGGGAGAAGAATGTAGCTAGCTAGTGCTGTTAGTTCGTTGTTCTCACGTCACTTGGCATAATGTGCGTTCTAGGCTTGGGCGGTATACAGTATATACCATATACCGGGGTATTTGGAAAAAGCCACAGGACGGTTTTTCCAATACCGTCAAAACTATTTATTTGAAGTTTCAATAAATGTGAATATTTGTTAATACCTGCAGTCAACTTGTGAAATACGTTAGGAGATAAAGCAGATTGCATTCTTCATTTCACCTGTCACATTATTTTACATTATGAAGCTTACCGTAGTTCCCCAGAACAGTTGAGGCAGTCACGTTTGTTTGTAAATAGCACAACGAGAGACGGCGGTAGCTGGTGAGTCCATAGCGTTCTATATCTATCTGCGAGTCTCTGTTCTGCGGTGCATGAGGTGATGAAGTTACACTTGTATGCAATTCACTACTAAATGTTCGCCATCAGATTTCTCATAATAGCTTTCTGCCAGAAGTCAAAGAGCTCTGGATGAGTTGTCTGTACAGCTGCCATTTTCTCCCTGTGCTTCCTACTAGCGTTTTTTTGTTTTGTTCTTCTCCCCTCTGTTCCGTGTGCACATGCTGCTCTTCCTTCAGAAAAGCATGCATCACAACTATTAATTTGTACAACTTCTCTTGTTCACTTTCGCTTGTAAAATGTCCACACTCACCGAAAATGACATTCGGTAGTTACTAGCTATGCTTGTATAACTTTATGAGCTGGATTTGCCTGTCTTTGCAATTAGTTTGTTCATTTTAGCTCATTAGCATTTAGCTAACAGTATCTATGTGATTTCGCTATTAGTTTGTGCCAATTTTGTTAACATTCTGGTAATAATAAAACCCACAACCGGCGACCAATACATTTTCACAAGAGACATAGTTTTCAAAGTATCCCAATTTAGCGGGAAAACCGTGGATATGCCAACCCTGACTCCAAGTACAGGCAAGGTCTGCGGCCTTATGAGTACTGTCCGTTTGGATCGCCAATGGCTTCATAATGATTGTTGGTTAAGTCAGGAGTTTCAGGGGCTCTCCACAAATGCCATAAACACATTAATGAGGGATCACACGCAGTAGACGAGGTCAGGGGGGTTACACTTGAAGGTTAAATATGGGAGACCAGCTAGGCCTATGTGATATCATTCACTGTAATACTGTTTTTAATACTGTTTTTAAACAGTCCCTCCCAAAAGGTGGACAGAGCAGGGCCAGAATAACATGGAGGAAGGAGGGAGCCGTGGTTCTAGTATGCAGATTCCAGAGTAAGGTTTGAAATGTCCAGGCCATACCGTTAGCTAGTCTAATGCCCTGCTGACAGAAGAACAATCACGTATTCTTCAAGACAAGATGGAGGGGGAGCAGCTCTGACCGAGTGAAGAAATCATTATACAGAGGCTGGGCTTCATTAAACATGTCATTTTCAAGCAGTCATTTGTCTGAAGTATCCTATGTCACAATCAAGGCACTGACTGACTCCCAGGCAGCCTTGAGTGGAGAGATGCACGCAGGGCAGCCAAGGGTCAGGATACTCCACCCTCACCTCGCCACACTCACACTTCCTATGACATCATTATGATAAGACTACAATTTGATGAGGATTAATGGCAAGTGTACTTAACTTCTAGTAAGTGACTGCTAAGGAAGGACTGAGGAATGTAAGGAAGGATGGGAAAGTACATAAAGATGCACTCTAAGCTTAGCCTGAGAGCCAGTTTGTTTGTGCCATGGTGCCAAGTCTTTGTCACTCATTGCCATGCCAAACACTTTAGGCTTGACAAGGAGAGCAATGCAGTAGGCAAGAACACAAACAGGGACCAGGCTACCAACTCTAATCTCACTTTAGAGAGCACTGACACTGTGGATGGATGAAATAAGCAGGGTAGTTAGGTGTTGGACCATGTTGCACTTTTGACGCTTCATCACTTATCTTCCTCTTACCAAAATGAAAGACCCACACAACAAAACCACAGTAGGCCACTATTATCACACACACCCCACAGCACATTTACCTTCTGCTAACTATAGTCAACTGGGCTGTCATTCAGTCTAATTTTAACTGTCAAAACAAAAGTGAACAAAGCATATTTGACTTGCAACTCAGTCAGAGAAAAGGCAATTTGACTAGCTAGCTATTTACTTCAAAGTTTACTTGGAGGACAGTCGATGAGGAGTTCATGGCCTTTTCTCATTTGGGCAAAAGTCCATCCTCCGCCCTCTCTCCTCCATCCTCTCTCCTGTGTGACCCAGAAACCGAGAAGTGGTTGAGTGGTCAATTCGTTAGTAGGCAAATGTAACATGGTCCTCCCCTCTTCAATAGACTCCTTTTGGTGAAGAAGCACACGTGTATTCTACCGGAGTCCTTTGTGGAAGAGTTTTGAAATCTGCCACACCCCCTTTGAATCAGATATTGTTTTCTCAAAGGAGAAAAGCATGCAAACTTTTAAATGTAGGGATGTCAAACATTCAGGCTACTGCACAGACACTATGGAGGCTCTAGTCTAGAGCGCTCGGTTAAATTGTGTTTGAGAGCATTTTTTAACTTTCCAAATGGTTAAATGAGTGAGAAATAGAGGTCATTGTTGCAATAGTTTGTGAGTGGGCAACATACACTGAGTGTACAAAACATTACGAACACCTTTCCATGACAGACTGACCAGGTGAATTCGGTTGAAAGATATGATCCCTTTTTGATGTCACCTGTTAAATCCACTTCAATCAATGTAAATGATTAAAGAAGGATTTTTAAGCATTGATTCAATTGAGACATGGATTGTGTGTGTGTCATTCAGAGGGTGAATGGGCAAGGCAAAAGATTTAAGTGCCTTTGAACAAAGTATGGTAGTAGGTTCCAGGCGCACCGGTTTGAGTGTGCCAAGAACTGCAATGCTGCTGGGTTTCTCACGCTCAACAGTTTCCTGTGTGTATCAAGAATGCTCCACCACCCATAGGACATCCAGCCTGTTGGAAGCACTGAAGTCAACTTGGGCCTGCATCCCTGTGGAACGCTTTCAACACCTTGTAGAGTCCATGCCCCAATTAATTGATGCTGTTCTGAGGGCAAAATGGGGTGCAACTCAATATTAGGAAGGTGTTCCTAATGTTTTGTACACAGTGTATACTATCATCTTAAATTGACATGTTGAATTATTTTGACATTTTAAATTGTATATTGCGCAAATTTCCCTAATGTGGACAGTTTGTAACTACCTTACAAGATTGCATTTTCACCCCATAAAATTGAGTGGAATTACACATCCTTTTTACTTCAGATTGCTGATGTTAGTATAAAAGATAATAGTGATCACAATGACATAAGATTTATCTGTTTTAAGCAATCAATATCTTTTGTTTTGTACCGTTGATTTTGTCACACGCGCTGGGATGCAGACTTAGAACGCGGAGTTAATGAAATGCCATGGTAAATTCAGGGCGGTCTCTCTATAAAAGTCGCTGGCCACACACCAATACATGGATGTGAGTCAAACTATCACTTAAATAGCAGCCAACCGTTGTCACTGTCGATATCCTACACCATGTCATGATTAGTTAAAGTTAACTAACAGAAAAAGTGGTCTGTTCCCTTTTCCGTGACGGCAGCCTCCTGAAACCAACATTGACATTCCAAAATATAGATATAAGCCATCTACAAGTTCTTATCTAACCAACCATGTATAGGTTATTCTACAGTAAGTTTCCGTGTGTCCTTTGAATAGTGTTAATTTAAACATCGCTACACCCCAAATGTTTGCCCCCTGTTCTATTGATTTCAGCGTGATGTCAATGGAAGTGATTAACAAAATAAGTGTTGTGTTACACTTTGGCAACCCACTTTAATCAAAATGCAACACAAAATGTAGCTAGCTGTCGTCTACAAATGTTCCTCTAACCAGAGAGGTGCACATTATTCCCAGATTTCATGTTTTTTTTAAGCTGTGTTGGTTTTCACAGGACATGCAACCTCATCTCCCCCTTCTCGCGCAATTGATTTCAACGTGATATCGATATGCGTGATTGACAAATACAGTAAATGTTCCGATTTGGCGACCCCCAAATCAAAATGCATCACTCCAAAATGTAGCTGACTGTCTTTTGCAGGTTGTTCTCTAACCAGTGATGTAAACAACATCTCCAGTTTCCATGTTTTTTTATTTGTGTTAGTTTCAACAGCGAACCTGATTTCCCACCTAATCGATATTAGTGATGTATTGCCGCTTTTGGTTTTTGGTGAGTGTGCAGTTTACAAGGTCCTTGTTTAAAAACAAATACAAGTAATATGATTACTATTGTTGCACATGTATGTGTAGATAGTACATTTTATGTTTTCAATATATCACAAACTGTTTCTGCGTATTGGTTATTGATTTGGACACGTTAAAACTGTTTTGACATGGGCTATTTATCTAAATGTGTTGTCAACAGGAAGCAGCAACAGCATCATTTTCAACTTAAGTTTTAGGAATATAAATTGAACTTTCAACATTAATTTCAATGGTATTGTATTGTACATTCTGAAATTGCATCCCCCCCACAAATTGCCCCCCCCCCCCCATTGCAATGTGATACAAAAAGTGGCAACGCTGTGGTTTAGGACCATGCTGAACCCTCCAAACAGTCAGATGGCTGGATTAAGGACCGCACGGACACCGCAGAGCGGGCTGACAGGCTGTGTGAAGGCCAAGCTTCTGGAAGGCTGGCTGGACCTGCACAGGAGAGTTGAGCATAGTTCAGTGTGTATGTGTTGCGCTCTTTCACCGAGTTGTAAAAGCAAGCAGAGCAGAAACTGGCTACTCTTTAGTTGACTGATGTAGCTGGCAAGGTAACTGCTGTTTAACTTAACAGGTAAAAAACCTAAACTAGTGTTTTTTCGCAGTGCTGAGCTAGTATTGTAACTGACATGTAACGTTAGCTAATTAATTCACCTCAGTCAAGAGGGGATAAAACATTAGCTAGTAGCTACCACAGCCAGGTCAACTCTAGCCTCTAGCTATCTGTCAGATAGTGATATGAGGTGTCTATTATTACTACCTAACAGCAGTTGTTTGTATGGAAATGTTTTGTTGCCTTTGTTTTGTCCCGTTTCAACAGAAGTAAATTAACTTGACTAGCTTTTGCCAGTTGATGTACCATTAGAGAGAGAGCTGGCCAAAAGTTGGCTGACGTTAGCTATTATTTTTGCCTCCTATCACACTAGACCTGAATCAAACAATGAAACCATCAGCCAAACGATTGAAGATTGATATTCTGTAGTTTTTTCAGTGCAATGTGAGTTTTTATTAGTCAGTATGGCAATGTAACATTATTGATCTGTCAGTTTCCCTAGCTAATTCTAGGGGGCACTAACCGGTGCCCCCGCACATTGACTCTGTACCGGTACCCCCTGTATATAACCTCCCTACTGTTATTTTATTGCTGCTCTTTAATTATTTGTTATTTTTAACTTATCTATTTTTTACTTAACTTTTTTTATTCTTCTTAAAACTGCATTGTTGGTTAAGGGCTTGTAAGTAAGCATTTCACTGTAAGGTCTACACCTGTTGTATTCGGCGCATGTGGCAAATAAAATTTGATTTTATTTAATTCCATACTTTTCACACTGACACAGTAATAAACAGCTCTAATGTTACAGGCTTCACTGTCATGGTGCACAGTAGAGGTCTGTGCAGGACCGATTTCTTCATCCCGCTCCCACAGCTTTTCATACCTCACTCTGCCAGCACTACTGGCTTTATGTCCAACTCCCACCTGCTACCGCAAGAACTGACTCCCACCCGCTACCGCAAGAACTGGTCCCAAACCCAACCGTAGTCCCGCAATGTTATTTTAGGCGTATGTGTCACAGCTCACTTGCCAGCCTTGGTCCCAACAATTTTGTGCCCTATAGGCAATATCAAATGCGCAAAAATAACTTACGAAATAGTTTAAATTACCAGAGATTCTCACATGGCCCTTATATTAGGCTATCTGTATTACTGGGCTATATCAGCCAATATGCCAGATGTAGCTTGAAGAGAGCAGAGTAGGAGTGACTTGCACTTTCTCTTGAGCTATTTTTATAGCCTACCTTTTAAGAGTGGGAAGATTTTCAGACTGAGAAATATGGGTGATCAATATTTAGGCCTATTTCTAGGCAATGTAGTAAACTATTTAGGAAGTGCATTTCCTTAGAAAGATAACTGCCCCATGCTTCTCCCCCATGCATAGGCTATAGCCTACTCTATTTAATTGAGACCACACCTGATCTCGCAGGTATGGCTACTGA
Source organism: Coregonus clupeaformis (assembly GCF_020615455.1). Classification (NCBI taxonomy): domain Eukaryota; kingdom Metazoa; phylum Chordata; class Actinopteri; order Salmoniformes; family Salmonidae; genus Coregonus; species Coregonus clupeaformis. Next base: position 36,680,229 of record NC_059208.1, read on the forward strand.
ACTTGAAGCAGCAAGAATGATGACGATTTGCAGGCACTTGCTACGTTTTGCATAGGCCTATAGTATATAGCCTACCTTTTAGGAGGACGATTTGCAGGCAGAGACAAATAAATGTGTAATCAATACTTATTGAAAATGAAAGGCGCAAACCTCGCTCACTATAGTAGCCTAACCTATGTGCGCATTGTGCCTTTTCAATGATGATTAAATTTTTTGATTGCACTTCGACTCACGTTGGTTAAGCGCCCTCCACTTCTTTTCATTATCAATATTTATTTACAGATACTGTAGTAAACTACAGTCTAATCATATTTAAGTTAATTTCATATTCAAGTTAACTGCCACGTGATTCTCCGCCCATGTAGGCAGCCTACTCTATTTCAATGAGACCACACATACTAGGCCCAACTAGGAGAGGTAGGCTACTGAAGTTGAAGCAGCGAATTCTGAGTGTGTGAATAATGCGAAAAATATGTGCTTTTACAATAGGTAGGGTAGCTCATATAAAGCAGAAAGAGGAGCATTTCAAAATAATCTGTGGGACAACAACAATATTTTAATCCCAAAGTCGTCTGTCTGACCGCCAGCAGCATGAAAAATGCCGACCACGCCACAATGATCTCTGTCGGGACCTACGGTATCCCGTGGGAATGCAGCCCTCTAGTGCACAGTCAGTACACAACACTTTTATCAACATGTCTTAGCAGGATCAGATGGTGGTCCCAGCAGGGTCAGACAGCCAGGGAAGACCAGTCTACGGAGCTCAGGGGAATTTTGCAGTATATTAATAATATCAGTGAATGATACAAAGTTCCATCTTGAATTGATGGGTAGACCTACAGTAGCTACGGGACAGCAGCTTAAGCTTAAAGCTACAGTCTGGGATCTGGAAATAATAGTAATTTCAATTGACTATCTTTTCGTAAATTAATGGAGGTGTGAATGTTTTAGTCCGAGAGTCTCTCTTCTCTGGCACTAGAGTCCTGCATCAGGCAAAAAAATTATATTTGCTGGCGTGTGGTCCAGGAGTTGAGAGAGAACTTGGGTAAATACAATTGCGCAATTACACTCGACATGTGGACTGACGATTTTCGAATAAAATGCACGGTGTGCTTTTGGTTTCTCTCCCTCTAAAAACAGAAATAAATCATTCTAAATAACAAACAGACTTTATTTACCACAGTGTGAAAGAGTGATAGCCCCTCTATATGAAGTCAGTTTTTGAAACACATAGACCTTCTTTGCTGATGTGAAGAAGAAACTGAATGAAAGAGTCCAGTGAGGATAGAGAGGGGAAAAGGGATGCCCATATTTTCAAGACCTGAGCTACTTCATTTATTTATGCAATTTCATATATTTGTTTAGGCTTGGCCTATTTAGTAGGCTATTTCGCAGCATAAAGCTATATTTGTCAGCATAAAGCTGAGTGACTCAGGGCTGTAAGTAAGCATTTCACTGTAATGTCTGCACCTGTTGTATTCGGCGCATGTGACCAATAAAATTTGATTTGATTTGATTTGATTTGTGGCTTTGGATCAAAATAAATAAGTACCAAGTTCCTATTGTAAAGTGTAGCCTAATGGCCATAAAAGGGCAAACTTGCAATGTATTCAATGCTTAAGTACTCTAAAGTTTTACATTTCTAACTCAATATCACAGACCAGATTTGCCCTAACAAAAAATGCATCAACCCCTACACACATATTAATTTATTATAATCCACATAATAATTCTAACGAAATTTGCTGTAGCGAGAGGAGAGAATGCATGCTAAAGACAATCAGAAAGAATGTGTCTTTAACCCTGCATCATAATATAACTTATTTTGAACGAAAGCCAGGAATGAGTGAGTCACTTAGCCCTATGCTGTTCCTGCTTATGTTGCCTATTTGAGTGTTTGTTTAATATCCTACTGATTCTGTGATCACCAAGCCTCATGCAACCGCAAAATGTCAGATAAAGCAATTTCACAAATCCGGCTGTTTTTAAACGTTGCTATTAAAGGCTTTACCATTTTTTTTCACTAGAACAGACTCTCTGGTATTACTTATACTTTATTTAGTATTGTTTACACTGTTCCAAACTGGCAGATAAATTATATTGTAATATGACAGCACCTGTTTGTCATGCAACAGTATCTCTTGCGCTTTTGACAATGATTTTGCATGAGGCCTAATTCACATGATATGCCTAAAACACTTATATCCACTAGGCTAATAAATAAATAAAATGTCCTTTCGATTATTTAATTAACATGTTACTTTGTTTCTACTTCCGTCAGAAGAAGCTGTAACTAGACCGTAGCTTATTACTTACTAAAACTGTTGTTACACTTTAAGACTTTTATTCTAAGACAAACGAAAATGGTCTGTTATATTCCATTATATTCTTAAAATATATGTGATGACTGAATATACGCAAGTGATGTCTGCTAAATTAACAAGTTGATGGCAAGGCACAGATATAAAGTAAATAAATAAAAAGTTTCACATATTTTCAAGACCTGAGATATTTAATGTAGGTGTTTTATTTATTACATTTACTTGTGGAATGTTACCGAATAGATAACAACAATAGAAATAATAATCTGGTGGCATTGGTAGAGAGTCAGGTGGAGAATGGAGTGAAAGTGCACTGTACTGTAAGTACGCAACAACGCTGTGGGCTGGATGTAAATGATTTAACAGCCTTTCCAATAAATTGGAATGGAAAAGAAGCCATCCACCCTTGATGGGCTATCAGCAGGACAATAGACTCTTGCCGAGTTTAGGGACTTTAAATGTATTAATGGATGTTTGTGAGGCATGTCACTGTTTTCTAACCACATCTGGATGGATCCATAACGAATTACTATGGGAATAAATATCACTGTATGATAGTAATATTGGAATAAAGTAGACTAATGCAATTGAAGACAACAAATTGTTGCTTACTGAATCACCCAAAGTCATCCAATTGTTATAATAGGATTTGAAGCAATAGCATACCTGCGTGTGGTCAACTATTTCAGCACAGTTTCGCGCTGCTTTGAGACAAGCATGGGGACTGGTCTTGATAAATCAATCAGATTTTTATTTTCACTTAATCTCCGTTTGTGTATTGGTTAGCCTACAATAAGGGTGTGGAAATGTTAGGATTATTTTGCTCTTCACTCGCAGTCGCTTAGTAGCCTAGGACTACTCCCGACCGCTCACGTTGTACAGCGCCATATTTTCCTCACGGAAACCCTGAGGCCTACATAGGCTCCTGTAAAATACATTTTCGTTTTTCTTGGAATAGAAACACCATAATATTAATCCATTTAATTAAGCTACATTTCTAACAGTATAAACAGCACAACAAATAAAATAATAATTTACAAACAAATTATAATCAATCCCATATATTCTGTTCTAACAAAAAAAAGTTTAAAAGTCTCTAGTACAGCCAATTAAAAACAGTCAAATGCATTCGTGAATTCAATCGCTTTAGCAGACATGTTGAGGTTTATTCATTGTTTAATTATTCAAGGCTCCCTTTGTTATTTTGTTTTAAAACTAAAATGCTTGACTGTATTTAAAGACATGGATGACTTGTATGCTGTGTGATGACATGCACAAATGAATGAATGATTGATATACTGTATATTGAAGTAGGCCTTTATTCCAATAAGTGAGTTACGCTAATACAGCTACAGTAAACAGGACTCTTACACCTACAGCTCTGTCATTTCAATAACTTAGCTTCTGAAAGATGCCCTCTGGTGGTCGAACTAGCATCAATGGCAACAATGGCTGACAGTAAAATACTATGACGTAATGCACATCAACATGCCATACCATTGATGACACAACTTTTAAAGAAAGATCCTTGATGGGTTGATGGGTAGGTTACAGTCTGGGATCTGGGAATAATGGCCATTTCAATTATTGAACCATTGATTATATTATTGGATAATATAATGTATAAATGTACACCAAGGTAATTCCTTGTCATGCCTCATCTTAGGAAGATCAGATGGTGACAGGGGTCTCAGCAGGGTCAGGCAGCCAGGGAGGACCAGTCTGTGATAGAGCTGAGGTGAATTTTTGCAGATACAACACTTTATTCTCTCTGTGCACCAAACACTAGACAAGCCAGATGCTATTTTAAGGCAGTCTGACAAACCTCCAAAGTTCATTTCCAAACTGCATCAAGTGTTGATAGAGGCTTTTCCCGATGACACAAAACATGTAAAACAAAAATGTGAGGAAAACCTGGTAGAAGCTATTGTTGATTATGAATGGATACAGATATGTTTGAATGCCCAGTCATGTTCATTTCATCGAATACATAAATTACTGCAGTTTAAGACCATCCATAGAACGTACTATATGCCAGTGAAATTTAATGACATGCACTCAGAAATATATTCCTCTGCTGGAGGTGTAAACACAAAAGGGGACATATTTGCATATGTTATGGTCTTGTGAAGGCTGGCTGGATTCTGGCAAAGAGTATGTACTTTTATCTCAGGAAGACTAAAGATACTCCCTTCTCCCTGTTTTTGTTTGCTTGGAAATGTTGATACTGTAGACTGTTATCTGAAGAAACTGTGTAACCAAGCATTTATAGTGGCTAAGAAATGTATTGCCATTAATTGGAAAGTTGGTTATCCTCCCACAATGTCAAGTTATGTATCAATAGTTTTGATTTATTACAAGATTAAGGGTATACTGTGCTACTTTCGTAAGGTCTGGATGCCTTATATGGAATACAGTACGACTAAAAGAGTCTGTATTGAAAACATGTCCACATCAGGGGAGATACCTATTTAGGCAATCCCTAGCTGCTGGGCTGCTCAGTCCTGGTCCTGTGGGGCTGCTGTCCTGTGGGTTGTCACTCTGGCCTTGGCCTAACACACCCAAAACCAATAAATGAATGTTTCACTAAGATCCTAAAGCTGAGTGGGGTGTGTTGGGTTGGGGCACTAAAGGGTGGTGGACTCCTAGGGACAGGACGGGGAGACCCAGCTATATTGTGTGCAAGTAAAAAGAGCTCTACAGTACTATTAGGCCTATGAGCTTAATTATATGGAGGATTTGCTGTTTCTGTGTGTTAATGTATATTTGAGGTGTATGTAATTTTTTTCCCCTTGGGAACTCAAAAAATGAAATGTGGAAACTGGGAAGAAACTTGTGTTGGGAGAGAGTTGAGTTATTGACTAGACTGGTGGGGGTCGGGCGTGCAGGAGGCTCGGGCTGGCTGGTCGGTCTGTCTGAAATTTGATATAGAGGATGTCTTAATAGGCTATTGGTTAAAGGTGCAACACAATATTTATTATAGAATTACCTTTGTTCAGTCTTATAAATCACTTAAACATATTGAATAATGATATCTTACCTAGCTTGATGACTGTGGCCATTTATGCTTACTTTTTGTTCTAAATAAAGACATCATATTGGATTGTGTAAAAATGCAGGAAATGAGCTTTAAATACCCCCAAAAATTATGGGGGAGGACCCACAGATCTCCCGCCAGGTTATGTCCCACCCACTTCTAAAACCAAAGTGACACCACTGTCTTGCACAACTAGCTACATTTGTTTTGGGATTCCACCCTGTACACCTCATTTACCTGATGATGCTTACTTGGAGGAGAGTCTTTCATAAAAGTACATTTTCGTCCACCTTCCCTCTCCTCTCTTACGTTGACCTTTTTCAAAAGGAGGCCAGTGAGGATGGAGGAGAGAGGATGCAGGATTTGAGCAATCTAAGGCTCCTGAGGAGGAAAGTCCCATGATTCGCTCATCCTCCTCAGGAGCGTCATTTAACTACATACTGTACAGAAACATAAAGCCACTAGCTTCTTGTTGACATTAGCTAGCAACTTGGCTAGCTAGCTAGCATCCCCCAAAATCTAAGTTAAAGCTGTGACAGTATAAGAAAACAAAATAACGGTTGCTTTACATAAGTGCCATTGTCAAAACAATTTGAAATCGTATTCTCTCACCACGTGTTTTACAACAAAATCTATTCAATCCAGTACAGAGACCGGACCACAGTGGCAAAATCATCTATTTCTCAATCTGTGCATTTGCTAAGAGACGTCGCAAACAAGGACATTACGGGCGACCGCGACCACACACACACACACACACACACACACACATATATAATCACATTATGTTATCAGATACTTACTGTCCTCAAAAGGGGTCTTTCCTGTTCACTGTTTTCTTCCATTTCACCTGTCGCCTCAAGCCTGCCATATACTTCCATATACTGAAAGAAGATGTGACAGGTTTGGTGAGGTCTCGCAACTTGTAGCTAGCGTACGTTATGGCGACGCCCTTCGACGTGATTGACAGGCTTTCGCACGACTAGCGGATTCAATGACTGGTGTTAATAGCCAATTAGATCTAAGGAATGCCAGCTGGACGATGCGTATCCCTGTCCTCTCCTCATGCGCGCGCTTTGTTGCAAAGCGAGCGACAAGCAACATGGTCTTGAACAGGTCACGAGCAGACAACAGGAATGAACATTCTATAAAAGGCGACGTAGTAAGTCAACATGCATTCTCCACATTTGTAGAATAATGAAACAGACATGTTTAGTAAACCATAGAGCAGAGAACAGTGCTTTGAAAAGCAAAAGCACAAAAAAGAGCATGCTGCACTCTCCATCGCCCATGACAGTCAGTGACAATAAGTAGTTTGTCAACCTAAAGTAGATTTAGATGTCATGATTAACATTTGCATTTGTTTGAATTTAAGCTCTGAGTTTTCTTTAGGCTTGCCTTGAAAGTCGAATACTATAAAACAGGGGTTATCAACATTTTCCAAAGCTCAATGAGACCCTATGCCAGGGGGTTATAGGCCCTGCAGTTGAGAATCACTGCTAGTCTCTAGACTAGAGGATAGGTCAAGTTGCCACAGCAGACCTCAGAGATCATCATCATTTCCCAATTAAAACCAGAGCTATAAGGCATATTCAGTCATGTAAGTTAACAATTATACAATTTGGAACAAAACCATTTTGACTAATTATGAAATTATGCATTAATCTTCAGGAGACAAAATGTACTATGACGCACTATGATTATAAAATATATAGACCATTTTGCTGTTGTTTTTGTGATTAAATAAGTAAGGCTTCTGAGTCTGATCAGTGTCAGGGACAGAATGCACTTTCTCATTGTAACCAGCAAGTGGCAGTACAGTATTACTCAATTTTGCTCTAGCCAGGAATGGTCCATACATTGGAAGATAAGGTTACAGTTACTCAACATAAATCACAATAATTAACTATATTAGGAATAGAAGGGCCAATTAAGTTATTGATTAAAACTACTTAGACATTGCAATATTTTCTTAATTCATGCATTGTAAAAGGGTAATATCCTGTGACAGGGTTGGGGTCATTTCCATTTTAATAAGCTACATTCAATTATAGAAATCCATTGAATTTCCCCTAAGAATGTAATTTGTTTGTTGAATGGAAAATGTATTGAAATTGATTTTAAATAAGGATTTTTCTATTCTTGAATTGCAATCATCCTCAACCCTGATATGTTTGGCCTGATCGCCAAGCTTTTCTATTCAATTTGAAGCCCTCAGATGTCTCTCTATGTTATAAACCCCAACACCATCTTTCAGGCCACCCAAAGGCATAATCACATGGCAGAGCTGAAATAGAACTGTGAGGTGGGAGATCAAACTATCACCTCTTAATTGTGCCCTGAGTCTTAATAGGCTGAGAGTCCATTAACATACAGAGAAACATGCCGTCTGCCGTACTTAAAACATGCACCATACTGAATGCAGCTGGGAGAAATCAATCTGAAATATCATGCACACATGAAAGCTACTTAGGCCTCCCCACCTGCATTGGGAGACACTAACAGATGCAAATTGCTACATAATAATGCATGACGAGTTGTCAATCTCAAAACACCAAAGTGGAGCGCAAAAGGCAATTATTTCACAGTTTAAAAATGTGAGGTATCTAGGTTGACGCCTTGTTTTGATAGGAATATAATCAAGGAACCCTCTTGTAAAAGCAGTAAGGGGGAACATTCTACTGTGTTAGTTTAGTAGCTCAGCTGTAATATGATATTGTGAGGCAAATTTGATCAGACTCAACTGAACCCTAGAAACGCATGCAGGTTAATGAAGGTTAGCCAATCAATAGGCTTTTCACATAGGCTTTTACTGATATCATCAACAATACTAACAGCTTAAATCCTTTCCACACGATGCAATAGATTTGAGTGTTTAACGTGACACTGGCCATCACTGTCACGACTTCCGCCGAAGTTGGTGCCTCTCCTTGTGCGGGCGGCTATCGGCGGTCGTCGTCACCGGTCTTCTAGCTGCCACCGATCTACGTTTCTGTGTTCTATTTGTTTTGTCTTGATTGTACACACCTGGTTCCCATCACGTTATGATTATTTCCCTATTTAACCCTCTGGTTCCTTCATGGTTTTGTGCGTGATTGTTCTTTGTTTGGTGTTTATGACTGCTGTGAGCTGGTGTATTTCCCTGCGTGGAATTAGTATTTGTTTCTTTCAGAGTAAAGTTCGTCTGTTACTCAGTTCTGTGTCCTGCGCCTGACTCCGTCCTACCGCTGCACACTGACACCTGACAGAATCACGCACCTCATATGGAGTCAGCAGGTGCACCCAGTCCTCCGTTACCGTTGGAGGAGCGTGTCCAGCAGCACGCGAAGATGCTCCACAATCTGGGCACAGCCATGGATCGGGTGCTGCACACCATGGAGCGATGGGAGAGAGAGGGTTTTCCACACCCCCATCAACTTCACCTCAACCCACACCGCTGTCCACCCCTCTGTCACCTGGACCCAGTGGGATCCGGCTCTCGCTCCCGAAGGCCTATGATGGGACGGCTGCCGGGTGCCAGGGGTTCCTGCTCCAGGTGGAGCTCTACCTGGCGACCGTCCACCCGGCTCCCTCGGGATACGAGAGTGTCTGCCCTCATCTCCTGTTTGTCGGGGAAAGCACTGTAGTGGGCCAACGCCGAATGGGGAGGGATAGACGCAACGTTGGTTAGCTACGAGGATTTCACCCGCCGTTTCCGGGCGGTCTTCGATCATCCGCCTGAGGGGAGAGTGGCGGGGGAATGCTTGTTCCATCTCAGACAGGGGAAGAGGAGCGCACAGGACTTCGCACTGGACTTCAGGACCCTGGCTGCCAGCGCGGGATGGAACGAGAGGGCCCTGATCGACCATTACCGGTGTAGTCTACAGGAGGACATTCGTAGGGAGCTGGCCTGCAGGGACACCATCCTTACCCTCGACCAGCTGGTGGATTTATCCATCCGGCTGGATAACCTGACGCTCGGATTGGGGTCTGTCCGTTCCATCCCCCAGCACCTCCGAGTCTACACCTATGGAGCTTGGAGCTGCTGCTCTAAGGGTGACCGGAGGGGGGGGGCCGTTTCCTGCACCACCTGTGGCCGCAGAGGGCACACTGCTGGTCGGTGCTGGGGAGGTTCCCCAGGGAGTCGAGGAAGCAGGCAGGGCACTGGTGGATCATCTCAGGTGAGTAGGCACCCGACTCACCCAGAGTTCCCTGTTGCGCACATGTGTCTGAAGAGTTTCCTGAGTTTTCCCCGCATTCCCAGCATAAGGCGCTAGTAGATTCAGGCGCAGCTGGGAACTTTATTGACCGTTCCTTTGCACTTAGATTAGGGATCCCTATTGTTCCTGTTGATGTACCCTTTCCTGTACATGCCTTAGATAGTCGTCCTTTAGGGTCGGGCCTGATTAGGGAGGTCACAGCTCCACTATGTATGATAACGCAGGAGGGTCATGAGGAGAGTATAACTCTCTTCCTGATAGATTCTCCTGCGTTTCCTGTGGTGTTGGGTCTTTCCTGGTTGGCCTATCATGACCCCACTATTTCGTGGCAACAGAGGGCTCTGAAGGGATGGTCACGTCAGTGTTCAGGGAGGTGTCTAGGTGTTTCCATAGGTGCAACTTCGGTGGAGAGTCCAAACCAGGTCTCCACCATGCACATCCCCCCCGACTATGATGATTTGGCTCTCGCCTTCTGTAAAAAGAAGGCGACTCAATTACCACGACGGGGGGATTGTGCGATAAATCTCCAGGTAGACGCAGCACTTCCCAGGAGTCACGTGTATCCTCTGTCACAGGAGGAGACGGCGGCTATGGAAACATATGTCTCCGACTCTCTGGGACAGGGATACATTCGGCCTTCCACTTCACCTTCACCTTTTTGTGAAGAAGAAGGATGGAGGTTTACGCCCGTGCATTGACTATCGAGGTATAAATCAGATCACGGTGAAGTACAGTTACCCAATGCCTCTCATAGCCAGTGTGACTGAGTCATTGCACGGGGCGCACTTCTTCACCAAATTGGATCTCAGGAGCACGTACAACCTGGTGTGTATCCGGGAGGGGGATGAGTGGAAGACGGCATTTAGTACCACCTCTGGGCACTGAGTACCTCGTCATGCCGTACGGGTTGATGAATGCTCCATCAGTCTTCCAATCCTTTGTAGACGAGATTTTCAGGGACCTGCACGGGCAGGGTGTAGTGGTGTATATAGATGACATTATAATATACTCTGCTACACGCGCCATGCATGTGTCCCTGGTGCGCAAGGTGCTTGGTCGACTGTTGGAGCATGACCTGTACGTCAAGGCTGAGAAATGTATGTTCTTCCAACAGTCCGTCTCCTTCCTAGGGTACCGCCTGTCCATGTCAGAGGTGGAGAAGGAAAATGACTGCATTTCAGCCGTGCGTAATTGGCAGACTCCAACCACGGTAAAGGAGGTGCAGCGGTTCTTAGGGTTTGCCAACTACTACCGGAGGTTTATCCGGAGCTTTGGTCAGGTAGCGGCTCCCATTACCTCCTTGCTGAAGGGGGGACCGGTGTGACTGCAGTGGTCAGCTGGGGCGGACAGGGCTTTTGGTCACTTGAAGGCTCTGTTTACCTCGGCTCCCGTGCTGGCTCATCCTGATCCCTCCTTGGCATTCATAGTAGAGGTGGACGCATCCAAGGCTGGGATAGGAGCTGTGCTGTCTCAGCGCTCGGGTACGCCACCAAAGCTCTGCCCCTGTGCTTTCTTTTCGAAGAAGCTCAGCCCGGCGGAGCGAAACTATGTGGGGGACCGGGAGCTGTTAGCTGTTGTCAAGGCTCTGAAGGCGTGGAGACATTGGCTTGAGGGGGCTAAACACCCTTTCCTCATTTGGACTGACCACCGCAATCTGGAGTACATCCGGGCGGCGAGGAGACTGAACCCTCGCCAGGCAAGGTGGGCCATGTTTTTCACCTGTTTTGTTTTCACCCTATCCTACAGACCAGGTTTCCAGAACGCTAAGGCAGACACAGTCCTGCCGTCTCCTTCCTTTGCCCGGTCTCCCTACGGCCCTACACACTGTGGAGGCTCTGTTTACCCACGTCTTCCAGGCACTACGGGTGCCTGAGGATATAGTGTCTGATCGGGGTCCCCAGTTCACATCGAGGGTCTGGAGGGCGTTCATGGAACGTCTGGGGATCTCGGTCAGCCTGACCTCAGGTTTTCACCCCGAGAGTAATGGGCAGGTGGAGAGAGTTAACCAGAATGTGGGTAGGTTTCTGCGGTCCTATTACAAGGACCGGCCGGGATAGTGGGCGGCTTTCATCCCCTGGGCAGAGATGGCCCAAAACTCCCTCCGCCACTCCTCCACTAACATGTCTCCATTTCAGTGTGTACTAGAGTATCAGCCTGTCCTGGCACCGTGGCATCAGAGCCAGATTGAGGCACCTGCGGTGGATGAATGGTTTCGGCGCTCGGAGGAGACCTGGGACGCTGCCCATGTGTGCCTGCAACGGGCCATCAGGCGACAGAAGGCGAGCGACGACCGCCACCGCAGTGAGGCCCCGGTGTATGCACCGGGGGACCGGGTCTGGCTCTCGACCCGAAACCTGCCCCTTCACCTGCCCTGCCGGAAGCTGGGTCTGCGGTTTGTGGGGCCATTTAAAGTCCTGAGGAGACTGAACAAGGTATGTTATAGGTTACAGCTCCCCCCTGATTACCGTATTAAACCCTCGTTCCATGTGTGTCTCCTCAGGCCGGTGGTGGCTGGTCCGCTCCAGCAGTCTGAGGTACGAGAGGTTCTTCCGCCCCCGCTGGACATCGAGGGGGCCCCGGCGTATACTGTGCGAGCCATCATGAACTCAAGGCGTCGGGCGAGGGGCCTTCAGTACCTCGTGGAGTGGGAGGGGTACGGTCCGGAGGAGAGATGCTGGGTGCCGGTGGAGGACATCCTGGACCCTTCCTTACTGCAGGAGTTTCACCATCTCCACCCGGATCGTCTTGCATCTCGTCCTCCGGGTCGTCCCCTGAGGCCGGGGTCAAGGGGTGGGGGGGGGGGTACTGTCACGACTTCCGCCGAAGTTGGTGCCTCTCCTTGTGCGGGCGGCTATCGGCGGTCGTCGTCACCGGTCTTCTAGCTGCCACGATCTACGTTTCTGTGTTCTATTTGTTTTGTCTTGATTGTACACACCTGGTTCCATCACGTTATATGATTATTTCCCTATTTAACCCTCTGGTTCCCTCATGGTTTTGTGCGTGATTGTTCTTTGTTTGGTGTTTATGACTGCTGTGAGCTGGTGTATTTCCCTGCGTGGAATTAGTATTTGTTTCTTTCCGAGTAAAGTTTGTCTGTTACTCAGTTCTGTGTCCTGCGCCTGACTCCATCCTACCGCTGTACACTGACACCTGACAATCACACTGAGTATTGAACTGGTCATGTTTTGTGCCAGGAGGCTGCAGAAATCAAGAGTCTCTTGTCTCTTTCCCTACAGATTTACGGGATATCAAATCACATTTTATTTGTCACATGCTTCATAAACAACAGGTGTAGACTAACAGTGAAATGCTTACTGACGGGCCGTTCCCAACAATGCAGAGAAAAACTAGAAAAATAATAACACAAGGAATACATACACAATGAGTAACGATAACTTGGCTATATACACAGGGTAACAGCAGTGCTTAATTTGAGCCTCTCCGTTTTGGACTGTTTCGCAACCTATTTGGCCATCAGCAATGTAAAAATGTGAATAAAAGTGAAAGTTCATTCGAGTTACCTCTTCGTTAATTCTCCTGCCCCACAAAAAAATATTGTGAAAAAGTAGATTTTCAGCCTGGGCCTAATATTCTAAGAGTTGATTCGGGTTGGGCCAGCCCGGGTTTATGGTTTGCAAAACATTGTTTGAGACCAAGGCGTGGCAGTGGCTATGTGAGAAGCGTGCCAGTATCTGTCACATAACTAGAACGAGATTCACTTTCTATGATCTCTCTCCCTCTCTGCTCTGATAGACATGAGACTGCAACTCTCAGCGTTGCACTTCATTTATTTTCTTATAGAATTATAGCCGCACAAAGGGTTTTGAAGGAACTGCAGCACCCCTGATAAATTGAAATATATTTGCCAAAGTTATAGAATTACTGCTGTCCGTTCAGAAATAAATGACATCATTCAGAATAGTCTACTACACTATGAGAAGGCCTATAATTTAGTCACAGAGGATCAATAGCTTCTTTTTAAAAATAGCCTATTTGTGGATTGTAGCCCAATAAGAAGGAATAGTGAAAATCTGTCAGTGAAAAATCAGCACGCAGACAAAACAGGCCTTTCGCAATATTTCAAATACAATCAAGGGAAAACACAGATTGGAAAGCAAATGGCTCCTGCTGAAAAGAGAAGCCTATGCTGTAGGCTAACAAAATACACTGCTCAAAAAAATAAAGGGAACACTTAAACAACACAATGTAACTCCAAGTCAATCACACTTCTGTGAAATCAAACTGTCCACTTAGGAAGCAACACTGATTGACAATACATTTCACATGCTGTTGTGCAAATGGAATAGACAACAGGTGGAAATTATAGGCAATTAGCAAGACACCCCCAATAAAGGACTGGTTTTGCAGTTGGTGACCACAGACCACTTCTCAGTTCCTATGCTTCCTGGCTGATGTTTTGGTCACTTTTGAATGCTGGCGGTGCTTTCACTCTAGTGGTAGCATGAGACGGAGTCTACAACCCACACAAGTGGCTCAGGTAGTGCAGCTCATCCAGGATGGCACATCAATGCGAGCTGTGGCAAGAAGGTTTGCTGTGTCTGTCAGCGTAGTGTCCAGAGCATGGAGGCGCTACCAGGAGACAGGCCAGTACATCAGGAGACGTGGAGGAGGCCGTAGGAGGGCAACAACCCAGCAGCAGGACTGCTACATCCGCCTTTGTTCAAGGAGGAGCAGGAGGAGCACTGCCAGAGCCCTGCAAAATGACCTCCAGCAGGCCACAAATGTGCATGTGTCTGCTCAAACGGTCAGAAACAGACTCCATGAGGGTGGTATGAGGGCCCGACGTCCACAGGTGGGGGTTGTGCTTACAGCCCAACACCGTGCAGGACGTTTGGCATTTGCCAGAGAACACCAAGATTGGCAAATTCGCCACTGGCGCCCTGTGCTCTTCACAGATGAAAGCAGGTTCACACTGAGCACATGTGACAGACGTGACAGAGTCTGGAGACGCCGTGGAGAACGTTCTGCTGCCTGCAACATCCTCCAGCATGACCGGTTTGGTGGTGGGTCAGTCATGGTGTGGGGTGCATTTCTTTGGGGGGCCACACAGCCCTCCATGTGCTCGCCAGAGGTAGCCTGACTGCCATTAGGTACCGAGATGAGATCCTCAGACCCCTTGTGAGACCATATGCTGGTGCGGTTGGCCCTGGGTTCCTCCTAATGCAAGACAATGCTAGACCTCATGTGGCTGGAGTGTGTCAGGCATTGATGCTATGGACTGGCCCGCCCGTTCCCCAGACCTGAATCCAATTGAGCACATCTGGGACATCATGTCTCGCTCCATCCACCAACACCACGTTGCACCACAGACTGTCCAGGAGTTGGCGGATGCTTTAGTCCAGGTCTGGGAGAAGATCCCTCAGGAGACCATCCGCCACCTCATCAGGAGCATGCCCAGACGTTGTAGGGAGGTCATACAGGCACGTGGAGGCCACACACACTACTGAGCCTCATTTTGACTTATTTTAAGGACATTACATCAAAGTTGGATCAGCCTGTAGTGTGGTTTTCCACTTTAATTTTGAGGGTGACTCCAAATCCAGACCTCCATGGGTTGATAAATTTGATTTCCATTGATAATTTTTGTGTGATTTTGTTGTCAGCACATTCAACTATGTAAAGAAAAAAGTATTTAATAAGATTATTTCATTCATTCAGATCTAGGATGTGTTATTTTAGTGTTCCCTTTATTTTTTTGAGCAGTGTATTTGATCAACTTCCAAATATTGTTTACAAAAGAGAGAGAGACAGGCTTTTGGCAAGAGCCAAAGATTCTGCCAAATTCTCCAGTCATGTAAAATGACGTAGAATTGCATGAAATGCGTTTATAAAAGGCCACATTTTTCCCGGACCCTATGCAAAAAAAATGAATCCCCATGTGTGCAACTTCTGTAAGTGCCTCTACTCTACTGCTCTATGCCACTACGCAAATGCGATGATATGCATGTAATGCTTTATTATAAAGGTGATTTTTGCTCTCATGCATTCCGATACCTCCGAACTCCCCAGGTCACCACCTCTTGTGCTCACTTTTTGTTCCAGCACCTCCCGATTTACAAATTAAGTGCTGGGCCCCAGGACCGAGTTTGGGAAACTCTGATGTACTGGGCCATACGCACTACCCTCTTTAGTGCCTTGCGTTCAAATGCCAAGCAGTTTCCATACCAAGCGGTGATGCAGCCAGTCAAGATGCTCTCAATGGTGCAGCTGTATACTTTTTTTAGCCGTTGTTGTGCCCTCTTCACGACTGTGTTGGTGTGTGTGGACCATGATAATTCCTTAGTGATGTGGACACCGAGGAACTTTAAGCTCTCGACCTGCTCCATTACAGCCCCGTCGATGTGGATGGGGCCGTGCTCGGCCCTCCATTTCCCGTAGTCCACGATCAGCTCCTTTGTCTTGCTGACGTTGAGGGAGAGGTTGTTGTCCTGGCACCACATTTCCAGGTCTCTGACCTCCTCCCGGTAGGCTCATCATTGTGGGTGATCAGGCCTACCACTGTTGTGTCGTCAGCAAACTTAATGATGGTGTTGGAGTCGTGCGCGGCCACACTGTCGTGGGTGAACAGGGAGTACAGGAAGGGACTAAGCATGCACCCCTGAGGGGCCCCCATGTTGAGGGTCAGCGTGGCGGATGTGTTGTTGCCTAGCCTCACCACCTGAGGGCGGCCCGTCAGGAAGTCCAGGATCCAGTTGCAGAGGGAGGTGTTTAATCCCAGGGTCCTTAGCTTAGTCATGACTCATGAGCTTGGAGGGCACTATGGTGTTGAACGCTGAGCTGTAGTCAATGAACAGCATTCTCACGTGGGTATTCCTTTTATCCAGGTGGAAAAGGGCATTGTGGAGTGCAATAGAGATTGTGTCATCTGTGGATCTGTTGGGGCGGTATGCGAATTGGAGTGGGTCCAGAGTGTCTGGGATGATGGTGTTGATGTGAGCCATGATTAGCCTTTCAAAGCATTTCATAGCTACAGATGTGAGTTCTAGATAGTACCTTTAGAAAGGTTACCTTGGCGTTCTTGGGCACAGGGACTATGGTGGTCTGCTTAAACATGTAGGTATTACAGACTGGGTCAGGGAGAGGTTGAAATGTCAGTGAAGACACTTACCAGCCAGTCAGGAGCGCATGCTCTGAGTACGCATCCTGGTAATCCGTCTGTTTGTCTCTAGTGGTGCAGCTCTCCCAGGCGCAAGGAGAGATGGGGATAGGGAATGTGAAATTCCCAAATCTGTCGGAGGCGCTCCTCCAAATTGCCAATGCATTGATTTTGACCACAGAGCTGTTCCACTCGGCCGCCTCCTGACTCCACTTGGCCCTATCCCACCTCCCGACCAAACCATGTCTGGGGTCTTGTGGGAGCTTTAGTGCCCCTGAATCTTGGATGGCTCCACTGAGACCCCCAGCATGGAGAAGGGGGGGTATGGAGAGACCTATCCAGTCTAGTTCACCCAAATGGGCACAGTGGCGGGTAGGGGATGTGGTGTGGAGATAGATGGGGGAAGGCGACGGGGCGAGGGGAGGTGTCATATGACCCACCAGCAGAGGTGCGTCCCACCACCCCCTGGGAAGAGCACTGGGGGTTTAAAATCAATGCACTGTTAAGTGCAGCCTAGCCGCGGGACACTCTCTCTCTCACTCCGGCATTAGTCATGCGCCACCGAGTGGGGCCCTCGCTGGCTCTAACTCTCAGGGTCCGTGGAGGATGGAGTTGGCTACACTCTTAGAAAAAAAGGTACTATCTAGAACCTAAAAGGGTTCTTAGGCTGTCCCCATAGGAGAAGCCTTTGAATAACCCTTTTTGGTTCCAGAAAGAACCCTTTTGATTCCAGGTAGAACCCTATTGGGTTCCAAGTAGACCCCTTTCCCCAGAGGGTTCTACATGAAACCCAAAATAGTTCCGCCTTGAACCAAAAAGGGTTCTGCCTGGAACCAAAAAGGGTTATCCTATGGGGACAGCCAAAGAACCCTTTTTTCTAAGAGGAAAAAGGAACCATTTTTTCTAAGAGTGTACCATGCAGGCCCTTCAGGCGGCCGCGCCTCCCTCTCGCCTGAGTGTCTCTCCCAATACTCAGGAAACATGGGGTCTCGCTAAATTGAGACTAAACTCACACATTGGCCTGACACATAACGGTCCTGTGAGCATTCCACCCCATACCGCAGCAGCATACACGGTCCACTCCTTTCCCACTGCTGACAGTTGAGGAAAAGACTCAATCAGCAATGATGTTGTTTACCTGTTAACAGTACATAAGATTCTGAGGCATGCTAGAAATAACACTTTATCATCATTATGAAAATCAAATGTCCCCCAATGAAAACAAATTGAAATGTCCAATAAAGGAAAGTCAAAGGATAAGTTGCTGGAACATCTTTGTATTAGATCAGGGGTGTCTAATTTTGATACCCAAAGGTTAAATAAAATAAAATGTTTCTTCTTTGTGATATTTCCTCTTTTGATGTGTTGGATATTATGTGAGCATATCTGTTAATATGGTTTAATTAAAAGTTGCAGCTCAACAGATCTGTAAATAGTGCCACCATGTCAAAGTATTTAGTGATACCAGTTTGAAGAGTCTTTCATGTAGTTCTCAGCATATTTCATACCCAAAAAAACAAAACAACTTTGACTCCTGTATTATCAGCAACCGGTTCCTCACACATACATAGACTGTACAAACACATACATCCACCCTCGAATAGATCCATCCATTGAGCTTTATGACACTTCCACATTCCTCTATAGGGGAGTCTGGGTGTTACACTTTTTACTCACACTTTTACTCTTGTGTGTATTTCTCAGCACCAGTATATCTTACAAGACTATTTTGAACATTAATAGAAAGACCAAGGTCTTGGGTTGAAATTGTGACAATTGTGAGTAAAGTGTGACCCAGCCCCGGTCTCCCTTATAGAGGAATGTGGAAGTGTCACAGAGCTCAATGGATGGATGTGTTCGAGGGTGGATGTACAGTAGGTGTTCGTACAGTCTATGTATGTGTGAGGAATACTGACAATACAGGAGTCAAAGTTATATTTTTTGGGGGGGGGTATGAAATATGCTGAGAACTGCATGAAAGACTCTTCAAACTGGTACCAATAAAGCACATAGACTTGTTTGAATACTTTGACATGGTGGCACTAGGTCCATGTTGTCAACCAAATGCTTCTCTTTTTACAGATCTGTTGAGCTGCCTGTAATGAATACTCAGGGAGAAAAAGGTGTGATTCACGCGCAGAGCGCGGCAGGTGTTTATTACGCCTTCGCAGAAGGCAGGAATCGTGGTCACAGGCAGGCAATGATCATACACAGGTAGGCAAACAGGCAGGTGAAACAAAACTAGGACTGAAGGCTAAAACTGGTTATCATAAACGAGCTAGGAAAAGGCTTAGTAGAGTCAAAACGAACAATACCTCACAAGGACATTCAGAAAGAACTGAACTAAATAAGGAGCTGATGAGACCAGGTGAGTAACTAACACAGGTGAAATCAATGAACAAAAATGAAAGACAGGGCTACGTTCAAGAACACAAAGAAACAGGGCTACGTACAAGAACACAAGGTGAACTAAGAAAATAAATACAGAACCTTACAGCAACTTTTCATTAAACCATCTTAACAAATAGGCTGATATGCTATCCAACACATCAAAAGAGGAAATATCACAAAGAATAAATGTTTTATTTGATTTAACCTTTATTTAACCAGTAAAAGTCCCATTGAGACACAAAGTCTCTTTTACATATCTAAAACAATCAGCACCATCTCAATGCAGTTTGTCCTTTGTTTACTTTTCGAAGGAGAGCTTTGGAAACCTCCTGACCCAGAAACATGTTGTTACCTGTGGTCCTGTTTAGCCAGTGAGAGCAGTGATAGTGTGTGACTAGAGAGGTGAGGAAACAGCCTCAGGTTCTGGTCTGAGGATGTCAACCCTCCTTGGTTCTCTGTCTCAGCGGCCACTGTGGCCTTTCTCATGGCTCTTACAGGCCGTTCTCTTACGGATTATGACTCCTGGGTGCATAACTGCGGGCACCAGATTAAGACACCCAGGTGTCATTATTATTTCCATTGCAATTTCCTACCGTCCACTAGGGGCAGTGCGAGCACCTATTACCATGTAGGACGCTCGTAAGCTACGGCTCTGAGGATCGCGGGTTCAATCCCAGTTCTAGGCACTCATTTTTAAATATATTTTTTACCCTAACACAAATTTGAACCCTTATCTTAACCACTCGGAATGAATGCCTAAACTTAACTGTCAAGTTTGTTCTGTTTTAACCCTAACCCAAACCTTAACCCTTAACTTAACCACTTGGAATGAATGCCTAAACTTAATTGTCGGACTTAACGTTTCGGTTTCACTTTTGCAAAGATTGACTGACAGCTAACATACGTCAAAATATTTCGTAATTAAAACGGCCACACAGTGCATAATCTACAGACAGAACCACATTCGGCCAGCCCCACAGTGCATAATTAATACGACTCCAAAGTGCATATCTCTGTTGATGCAGTTATGCACGGGAACTGCATTTTCTTTGGTGATTGAGTTGGGTTCTTATGTGAAAACAGAACATTGGGACCAATGAAGGCCTATGGGAAGGGCACATACAAGGTCCCTGTATCCACAGACATATACCAATACAATAGGCCTACATGTTCAAATTACAGCTTGCCGGTTAATTCAATATATATGAAATCGATGGCTAATATAGAGCCTAACTGATACTGAATACAAATTATTTTGTTATGGGAAGCTAAGTAAACAATGTGCACATCAGCAGTTGACAAATAATAGTAAATTCTCCACTTCCTAATGCTGCTCTCCTCCCACTGCACCTAGCTCCTATACTCAACAATGTCTGTGTTTCAAGTGCATGCCATGAATGGTTGTGAATGGCAACCGGAGTCTATCGACTTGTTGTTGGATTTTGACTTGTCGCAGCTCCCTGGGCTCTTGTTTTGTCCTGGAAAATATATATTAAGTCAACGATGGGAAGGCGATTAGAGAACGGTACACTGCAGTGCAGGGCAATGGCAGTCCAACACAAGATTGGCGCTTTCGTAATATTAACACACCACTCAGAAAGTGCTGCTTTTAGCTTCTTCCCCTTCTTTCTCTTTTCCTCTCTCACACTTCTCACACGCTATGAGCGGAGATGATGTGTAGTTAATGCAAGTCTGTATATGCTGCAAGTAGGCTTTTCTCTGTGAATGTTTGGTGAAACCAAGCTAATCTCCCAAGTGTCATATTAACATCAGGATTTTACTGTATATTGCGGACTGCAAGAGAAAAGGACCAGACCATATATGCTATTAAGGTCCTCTGGAACCACCAATGCAAGTGGCCCTCTAGTGTATAGGCTCAAGGCTACTAGGGCCCTTGAGACCTTAGTGGCCCTGTGATTCATTGCCCTCTGATATCTATACAGGCTACTTTTAAAGCACTAATTTCCTGCAAGGCAAACTTCACTTGGAAAATATATTGGATGTTCACTTGACAAGCCTAAACGTCAAGCTACATAGTTGACTGTATGGACACAACTACTGCCTGGTGTTATAGGCATAGGCCAATACACAAGAGCAAACAAGAGCACCTAGCTCATCAGATGCTTCAGATGCTCCGGAATACGTTGATTCACTGACATGAACACAGAGCAAACAAGGTCGATTTTTAGTTCCATTCTCCATCCCCCCAAGAGTCTATTTCTTGCATGCTTCCTTCCTGAGAGGCCAGAGCAATCAGAACTCTAGCTTGTTAGGAGGTGTTAATTGGAGTTAGTCAGACGCTTCACTTTCTGTCAAGGAGTATGACAACATAATTAATTAGAATATGGGTTATTTAAATCAGTGTTCTCAATGTGAATGTTATGACTTCTCCCTTTACTACAACCAACCATTTGGACATTGGATATAGTGCCTACATTTCTGCAAAAATGCATATATTATTCATTATTTACACTGATTTACACCAGTTTATTGGTGAATTTATATAAAGGTTAGTATAATGAGGAAAGAAGCAGAGATGCTGTCCAAAGGTGGCTGAGATGTTAACAATAGAACACCATCTTTTCCAAATAAACTTTTAAGAAGTCCAATCAGGGCCGGCCCTAGCCTTTTGGGGGCCCTAAGAAAGATTTGGTTGGGGGGCCCCCACCTCGCGGACAATACATTTTAGTAGTCCCCATCTTGACGGCGGAGAGGACATTTGTATTTTTTAAAGTTAATTTCCTGCAATTCTGCACATTTTGCCATAGGATGGAGAGAAACGTTGCAGTTTTAAAGCTAATGTCCTGAAATTCTACAAATGTTGCCATGACTTATGCCATGATAATATGATATCTGAGTAAGAGTGACTAACAAAATCAATAGGGACCCCCTGGAGGTCACGGCCCCTGGGCACGTGCCCTTTGTACCCGGTCGGTAATTTGGCCATGAGTTCTACAAGTTTACATAGCTGGATAGACTAACTTACCAATCAACCCAAAAAATTGCTGACACGGGCGAATTGAGTGACTGTCAGTGACATAACAAGATGAAAACTGCTGATGCACAACCACCTTTCTAAATTGCACCTTGTGTATTCTACCACAGATTATCCATTATATTGACCAGATACTCTAGTGGCTGCTCTAACAATGAAAATAAAATAAAATGTCTTCAAAAATGGAAGGCAGATGGGAGGAGGCAAGATCAGTTGAGCCAATGAGAGGCCAGATACGCATGTGAACAACAGGCACAATGGTTTCCATTAGTTACCACAGCCACAATGTCAATATTGGCAAATCGTAAATGTTCATGAAAACAAAAATGTGTTTTTTGGTTTTAATTTAAGGTTAGGTTTAGGCCCAAGGTTAGCAGTGTGGTTAAGGTTTCAAATCACATTTTAATAAATAAATTGTTGAAATAGGTGGGGTTTATGAATTTGTGGCTGTGGTAACTAGTGACGACCACTCACAACTCCGATATAAAGTGTTTTTTCTCAAAGTTGCCAGGATGTCACATGTCCTACTTATATCAATACACTTGTAACAACCTAATCATTACAAAACATATATTCATTCAAATAAGCCGCACATAGCAAATAAGCCATTACATTTTTTGTTAACCAAATTTGACACTCTCTTTTTCGCTTGGTGAGCGAAAAAAAACGGCACCTGCTAGAGAAGACAGATTTTGGGCCCAGTTATCCCTCTCACTTCGACTCTCCCTCTCTGATTCTACCATTCGAACTCTCAACAGTAAGCTGAGACCTGACTGAGTTCCTTTTTAGGGGGGATCGGGGCCCCCTAGCGGCCGGGGGCCCTAAGCGACTGCTTATGTCGCTTATGCCTAGAGCCGGTCCTGAGTCCAGTTATATGCATAAATGAGCTATCATACTTGTAGGCCTAACAATATCCTGTAATGACTTCTTAACGGAAGTGAACAGTCTTATTATACTACAGTTAACAGTCTGGTTTCTGTTGGACTTGTATGTTGTTAGATGGTGAACTTTTGCGATGCTGACACCCAGGACTTACACATCCACCACCACACTGTCGTGTCATATTGAATGAACTCACACATTGTAGTAATAATAAGCTAATATTAATAACAATAATTATCAGTCAATTATTGTCTATAATATGGATGTGGTCGTGTTCTTTGTGGATGAATGAGGTCCATCACAAAAACTTGAGTGTTGTCTTCTTTGCAAATTTGGAACCAAAATTGTTCAAATTACATGTTTATTCAACAAAATAAAATCTATTAAAAAATATACATAAATTAGGTAAACATGCACAAATTTGGCCTAATAAATGTATCGCTGACCAACACGATCGTGCAGTCTTCACAACAGCTATATCTCCAAGCATCTCAAATTAATGCTTCGGACATATTTAGATAGCTACAAATTAAACAAAATATTTCAACTGTCCAAGATGATCAGGTGTGATAATCAAAAAGATTTCTCATCGACATTTAGCGGGAAACCTCATCTACAAAATAGTTTCTGGCCTGCATTCGCTTGTGCACGTTCGTGATCACAATGACAATGGTGAGTAGCCTCATGATAATCATACTGCAACTAACTAACGTTACACTTAAATTGGAAAATGTTTGTGGTTGGGTCAACCATATCATAATACAAAATAATTTATTATGTTGGACATTTCCCTAAATTAGGCCTATAACTGATAATTTAAATTAAAGGTAGACTCCGCAATGTGATGTACAGTGGGGGAAAAAGTATTTAGTCAGCCACCAATTGTGCAAGTTCTCCCACTTAAAAAGATGAGAGAGGCCTGTCATTTTCATCATAGGTACACGTCAACTATGACAGACAAAATGAGGAAAAAAAATCCATAAGGAGATTTTCACTCAAAATCTCACGATACATGGCCCCATTCATTCTTTCCTTTACACGGATCAGTCGTCCTGGTCCCTTTGCAGAAAAACAGCCCCAAAGCATGATGTTTCCACCCCCATGCTTCACAGTAGGTATGGTGTTCTTTGGATGCAACTCAGCATTCTTTGTCCTCCAAACACGACGAGTTGAGTTTTTACCAAAAAGTTCTATTTTGGTTTCATCTGACCATATGACATTCTCCCAATCCTCTTCTGGATCATCCAAATGCACTCTAGCAAACTTCAGACGGGCCTGGACATGTACTGGCTTAAGCAGGGGGACACGTCTGGCACTGCAGGATTTGAGTCCCTGCCGGCGTAGTGTGTTACTGATGGTAGGCTTTGTTACTTTGGTCCCAGCTCTCTGCAGGTCATTCACTAGGTCCCCCCGTGTGGTTCTGGAATTTTTGCTCACCGTTCTTGTGATCATTTTGACCCCACGGGGTGAGATCTTGCGTGGAGCCCCAGATCGAGGGAGATTATCAGTGGTCTTGTATGTCTTCCATTTCCTAATAATTGCTCCCACAGTTGATTTCTTCAATCCAAGCTGCTTACCTATTGTAGATTCAGTCTTCCCAGCCTGGTGCAGGTCTACAATTTTGTTTCTGGTGTCCTTTGACAGCTCTTTGGTCTTGGCCATAGTGGAGTTTGGAGTGTGGCTGTTTGAGGTTGTGGACAGGTGTCTTTTATACTGATAACAAGTTCAAACAGGTGCCATTAATACAGGTAACGAGTGGAGGACAGAGGAGCCTCTTAAAGAAGAAGTTACAGGTCTGTGAGAGCCAGAAATCTTGCTTGTTTGTTATTGACCAAATACTTATTTTTCACCATAATTTGCAAATAAATTCATAAAAAATCCTACAATGTGATTTTCTGGATTTTTTTTCTCATTTTGTCTGTCATAGTTGACGTGTACCTATGATGAAAATTACAGGCCTCTCTCATCTTTTTAAGTGGGAGAACTTGCACAATTGGTGGCTGACTAAATACTTTTTTCCCCACTGTAGATGCAGAAAGTAAACAGCATATTGGGGCAATTTTTGAGTGTTTATGAACATTTTCAATCTCTCCCTATCGCAGTCTGTTGTCCCCACTTGCTTCAAAATTTCCACAATTTTTCCTGTACCCAAGAAAGCAAAGTTAACTGAACTAACTGACTATCGCCCATAGCACTCACTTCTCACCACCTTACCTGACACCCTAGACCCACTACAATTTGCATACCGCCCCAACAGATCCAGGGACGAAGCAATCGCCATTGCACTGCACACTGCCCTATCCCACCTTGACAAGACAAATATGTAAGAATGATATTCATCGACAACAGCTCAGCCTTCAACACCATAGTGCCCTCCAAAACTATTTGTCACTAAACTCAGGGCCCTGTGTCTGAACCCCCTCCGCCAAGCTGATCCTCAATATGGGGGGCCCACAGAGGTGCGTGCCAAGCCCCCTCCTGTACACTGGTCACTTTAATAATGTTTTCATACTGTTTTACCCACTTTATATGTATATACTGTATTCTAGTCATGGCTCATCCTATATAACTACTGCTATACACATGTTTTCTATTCACAGTAGTGCTGAGCAATTAACCAAAGTTTATGTAATTTTTTGGCTATTGAACAACTAATTGACCGACATTGGTTAAATTATTTTGATTCCATTTAGTTTAGTTTTATTCTGTGAGCGCAATGTGCAGTTTCTCTAGAGATAAATCAAATCAAGCCCGAACTGTGCGATGTAGTAGCGAGTTGTAGTTTCCAACAGGCCAATATTCTACATAGTTTAGCGCAAAAAACGTGGTAATTAACTACAATGACCATAATCTATGGCGTGCCTATTTGTCCGGTCTGTGTGGGCGAGACATGGAGAGGGAGAGAAGACAGTGAGACAGAAGAAAGCTCAATCGATTGCAATAGAGAGCATTTGCTTTGGGAGGTATCTCTACCTGAAAATACATGGTCTAAGTGGTTGATAGTTGGTATTCAGCGGTCATGGTATGTATCAAAGCCTTATTTACTTTGAAGAACTACTAAAATAGTGATTTGTCAGACAGCATACGCAGCAGTTCTATAGAGATGAGATGATGAACTTGGAATGAAATAATAATGCCATCAAATAGGCTTAAAACAAATGTAATATACACAACTGAAATATTTTATTAAAGTAAAGTAATAAATTATGGTTAATAAGTAATAAGCAGTAATGGGTAGTCACTACCATCATGGGACTTTTATTAAATGTTTTATTTTGTGTTGTTACAGCATTTAACCCACATAATGCATAGTGCATTTAATGTCTAAAAACATAATCGAAACCGAAATCAAAAACCGCAATTATTTTTTTATAATCAAACTGAAACCAAACCGACTTAAAAAAGCACTAATCGCTTAGCACCAATTCACATACTGTCCATACTGTCTATACACCATTCACATACAGTACATACAGTGCCTTCGGAAAGTATTCAGACCTCTTTACTTTTTCCACATTTTGTTAAGTTACAGCCTTATTCTAAAATGGATTAAATATTATTTTTTTCTCAGCAATCTACACACAATAGCCCATAATGACAAAGGAAAAACTGGTTTTTAGAAATGTTAGCAAATTTATTAAAAATAAAAAACCGAAATACCATATTTACATAAGTCTTGAGACCATTTGCTATGAGACTCGAAATTGAGTTCAGGTGCATCCTGTTTCCATTGATCATCCTTGAGATGTTTCTACAACTTGATTGGAGTCCACCTGTGGTAAATTCAATTGATTGGACATGATTTGGAAAGGCACACACTTGTCTACATAAGGTCCCACAGTTGACAGGATTGTGTCGAGGCACAGATCTGGGGAAGGGTACAAAACCAATTCTGCAGCATTGAAGGTCGCCAAGAACACAGTGACCTCCATCATTCTTAAATGGAAGAAGTTTGGAACCACCAAGACTCTTCCTAGAGCTGGCCGCCCGGCCAAACTGAGAAATCGGGGGAGAAGGGCCTTGGTCGGAGAGGTGACCAAGAACCTGATGATCACTCTGACAGAGCTCTAGAGTTCCTCTGTGGAGATGGGAGAACCTTCCAGAAGGACAACCATCTCTGCAGCACTCCACCAATCAGGCCTTTATGGTAGAGTGGCCAGACGGAAGCCATTCTTCAGTAAAAGGCACATGACAGCCCACTTGGAGTTTGCCAAAATGCACCTAAAGACTCTCAGACCATGAGAAACAACATTCTCTGGTCTGATGAAACCAAGATTGAACTCTTTGGCCTGAATGCCAAGCGACACATCTGGAGGAAACCTGGCACCATCCCTATGGTGAAGCATGGTAGTGGCAGAATCGTGATGTGTGGAATTTTTTCAGCTGCAAGGACTTGGTACACCCACTGGAATACATTTCCATGACACATTTTTTTAAACACAAGTGTGTTAATATATTTATTTGTATGTGGCTGGTAGTGTCATATAGTTTGATACCTGTATCAGCGAAGAACAATAAGTAATACCAAGGTAAACCGTAGACACTGCAGCCCAAAGCTCTGTGAAACAAAGGTAAAAGGCAGTAACTGATGTGAGTGATGGCAGTTACTGCCTTTTTCTTTTTTTTTTCTTTTTTTTTTCTTTTAGCAGACGCTCTTATCCAGAGCGACTTACAGGAGCAATTAGGGTTAAGTGCCTTGCTTAAGGGCACATCGACAGATTTTTCACCTAGTCAGCTTGGGGATTTTTCCTTGGTTTCACTGTAACTTTTAGCAGTTTCTGCAACCATGACCCCCCCATTTTCTCCATAACACAACACAATGGAGGCAGGATAGTTGTCCACATGATAAAGCATGTATTTAATGTATTAATAATGTAAATAACACATTTTTGACCAAATGTGCAGTTACTGCTCTTTTGTTTGGTAGGGCAGAATAGATCTACTGCTGCACATGTCCTAAAAAATTTTTATGATTACCAATTGGTAGTTACAGTCTTGTCCCATTGCTGCAACTCCCGTACGGACTCGGGAGAGGCGAAGGTCGAGAGCCATGCGTCCTCTGAAACACAACCCTGCCAAGCCGCACTGCTCGCTTAACCCGGAAGCCAGCCACACCAATGTGTCGGAGGAAACACCGTACAACTGCCGACCGAAGTCGTTGTGCAGGCACCCAGCCCGCCACAAGGAGTCGCTAGAGCGCGATGGGACATGGACATCCAGGCCGGCCAAACCCTCCCCTAACCCGGACGACGCTGGGCCAATTGTGCGCCGCCTCATGGGTCTCTGTTGAGACCGGCTGCGACACAGAATGGGATCGAACCTGGTTCTGTAATGATGCCTCTAGCACTGCGATGCAGTGCCTTAGACCGCTGCGCCACTCAGGAGGCTGCACATATCATTTTTAGTATATCTTGTGTAAATTCATCCGGTGTATATACGCATAGATTGCATTTTGATTATTGTTACAGTGCTATTTGGGTTGTTCAATTGGATTCGTTCCGAAATTTCATAAACATTTTTGGGGGATTATTCATGCTGTTTGACTTTATACAGCATTGTTAGGGGCTAGTAACATAGGCATTTTGCTGCACACGCTATAACATCTGCTAAACTGTGTAGGCGACCAATAAACTTTGATTTGATTTCCACAACAAAGAGCATTGAAGAGTGAGGCTCAACTTCTTCGCTGTTTTCGTGCCCTGGATACCACGCTGTGAACAGCGTGTAGCGAACCTGTGCACATGCACAGATACTGTGTGTGACTGTATGTGAGTGAAGTCTTGCGTCTCGCTCATCTTAATATATGCGGTGCTGCTCGTGGCAACGTCATTTCGCCGAGTCTACCTTTAAGTAAATGTATATTATTGATAAACAAGACTCAATTTGCAAAGTGGGACGATTGTTTATGAAAATCTTGTTTTTATTACCCATTTCATAACACCTCCATGAAGACAATTTGTACAAGATACATCACATACTAAAGTGCACAAATACTGTACAACGAAATGACTTTAAATAAAATCACATTTGTAAAAAATTAAATTAACTGGGGACATGCTTTAAAAACAACAATTTGTCACAATGCATGTGTGTGTTCAGGTATTGGGGGTGGGGGGCTTGTGCAGCTTGCTTGGGAGCACAAAGCTTTGGCACCTTTAGATAAAAGTTAATAAAGGGTGTTTAAACGGTAAAGGGGAGCACTGAATTAAAAACAAAAATTATACGATTTTAATAAAGTCTTTTTAGGGGCTTGTGTAGAAAGCATAGTAGCCCATGCCTTTGGGGTTGTCTTTGTTGAACTCTTCCGTTGTGGTCAAGTCCTCACACTTGATGGTGGGCGAGTTCTCTGTGCTCGACCCACCAGGTGACATCCGGCGTCTCTTGCAGAGCATGGAGTATACGCCCGAATCGGTAGAATCCACAGATTTTAGTGAGTGGGACGTCTCGATCCAGGTGGAGGCTGCGGTGCTCTCCTCGGGCAGCTTGTCTTTGCTAGCAGCCAGTTGGTCGTCTGTGAAGGCTGGGGGGCTGGGCCGAGGGGACCAGGGCAGGCCTGTGGTCATCTTCCTCTGGTAAGTGCTTCTGGTGCCCCAGCTGGCCGCCATTGAAGCGAAGGCCGAGTCGGGGTAGTAGCTGAGGGCGTGGGAGGTCTGGAGGGGCAGGGGCTTGATGCCATAGGACAGCAGACTGCTGGCTGAGTAGTCCTGGTCGTAGGACAGGTCCAGCTTGTTGGAGCCTGACTGCTGTACCGGGGTGACGAACCAGCGCTGAGCCGCGCTGGCCCCGGCGTCCTCGGCCTGGGGGGAGAGGAGACTGTTGGTCTGGGGCACAGCCCGCTCCCCGGGGTAGAAGCGGTTCTGGGGCAGGTTGTTGACGAACTGGTCCTGGAAGAAGGGCTGCATGGCATAGCGGGCACCCGGCACAATCTGGTGAGAGCGAGGGGAGGCTGTCGGGGAGGGGGTCAGCCTGTCACCCTCTGGGGCTGTGTACATCCTGTGGAAGAGAGAGACAAAGGTCCAAGGATGAGTAATTTGCAAGAGAAAAACAAGCTCACACTCCAGAGAATAAAAGTAGCAGATCAGTAAAAAAATGATGCAAGGCGTTCTCACTTACGAGTCATAATTGTCTCTGAAGCCTTTAGCAAAGGGGTTGTGGTCGATTTTAAGCTGTGTGATCTGGAAAGGAGAGAAGATACATGTGCAGTGTTTTCCAAAAACACATTTTATAGACACAGTTAATATAGAAACTTAAGCAGATAAGATGTTTCGTATGTAAATAAGATGGATTTTAAATGCTTAAGATTGAAGTAGATTGATAGTAGTAGGTATCTTACGTCTGTGTTCTGGTAGGCAGTGACTGCGATGAACTGGTTCTCTGGGAAGGTAAAAGTCTGTGTTTTAGCCTCACTGCCTACGTCCTCCACTCCCTCTTCTGTGACCTCCACCATGTGCAGCCGAGGCTGGTATTTGTGCAGTGACTGCAAGACAATCATCTACAAGAAAAAAAGTGTGAATTCAAAGTTAGTGCTTGGGGTTCTCATGGAATGCTAAAAAAAAAAAAATAGATGGTTTTGGACTGATTTGTGATCTCTTATGCCTACTAGAATACCAAAGACAGCTTTTTAAAAGTAGCCCAAGACATTTGAGTCCCAATTAATACAATGCAAAATGATGGTGTAGGCCTCACCTGTGTGTTGTTATTGTTTGCCCCTTTGTTGTTGGTCAGCTTCAGTTTGCCGAAGGAGATCTCTTGCCGCATCCAGTGAGCACCAGTGTTTGGGGATTCAGGATGAACATACATCTTGTTACCTGTGATTTAATAAATTAAGTGAGACATTAAACATGAAAATAAATAAAGTACAATACAGCACAAATGTAAAACACACATTGAAAGAATAACACTGATATGTTCCCATTTCTTGAACTTGATCTTCTCTTACATTTCCAAAAAGCCCAGCAACTTGTCAATTTACCAAAAATAACTTGCAGTCAAACTATTATTGAATCACGTGCTCAAGATTTCAATGTTAAAAGCAATCAGATGTGAAACTGTGGAGCTATTAGGCTAATATTTAAATATGATTAAATTGCACATGTAAAGAAATGGAGGGGGAAAAGTGCAAATGGGGATTGAAGTTTACTATTCAAATATTATTAAAACATTGGCAGGCTATTTTGCATTATATGAAACGAAAAGAAAAAGATTACAGATTACTGATAATGAATTATAATTTTATCTGTTTGCCGTGAAAACTGAAAACAGGTCAAGCACATTATGGACGAATTCATGTTGCAAGGTTGTGCTCTTGATATGAATGCCACCAGCTAACAATGTTTGAATGGTTGTCTTTTTCTTTTAGAATGGAGTTAATCAACCAACAAAAAACGTTTATAGGTAATGTGATGATGTGCGCTTTGAAACAACCAGGAACACAGCATAAATAGCCAGTTAATTGGGTGTAAATTGCAGGGAAATATCTAACGAAACGTTCCCGATTGACATAGGCTATGCGTTATCGAAAAGTAATTTAATTCCCTTTAGTTTAAATGGTGCTGCTTCCGCAGGCTATATGCCTAGAGAGGCCTTATTTAGTTTCAAAATGCCTCTAAATAAGTACATTAAAGGTGCATTTAATATTAGTCTCACCTTGCATGTTGTTGTCTGCTTTCCCACAAGTAACCCACTTTCCTCCTTGAAATCGCCAGTGATTTGGATCGGCCAACACGACCTCAACAAACACGTTATAATGCGCCGTCAAATTCAGTCCAGTGATGTTGAAACTGAGAAATGGAAACATCCGCCTGAAAGAAAATAACAAATTTGATGCCACAATTATTGCAAATACAATTTCAACGGTGCACTCAAACGAAAATTATAAGAGGGAGTCATTGCATTTAAGAAAATTCGTAAGGTTAGTTCATGGCATGCACTAATAAATACGTGCCACTTTCTTTTCCTCACTTAAAAATAAAATTTAAACGTTTAAAACGTTTGTATAGCCGAAATAATTATTTATAAATATACAAGTAAATAACATTTGTAAAATATATGCAAATATGACACAACGAAATATAAACGACTGTTGGAACATCAAAGAAGGGCTGATATTTAGTAGGCTAACCATAATCAAACATTAATCTTAGAGTGTAGTGTCCCACCAAGTACAGAACATGGTAATAAGCCACTGATACCTCACAGTAAAAAAATTGTCCCTAAAAAACCCACCATGATCTGTGAAGTGCAAGGCTAGTTGAGAGCTCCATGAACACGGTTGTGCCTAACATTATTAGAAGCATTAGACCAGAACCTTGATACTGTTTGACGTCTAAGTTTGAACATTTGTCATGAAGATTTGCCTATTTTGTTTTCAACGCCTCTGCTCACCTGCCCTGTTTCGTGATGATCATCTCGGTCTGGAATCGGTGAAACTTCAGCCACAGGGGCCGGTTGCAGAGATAAACTTGAGCCCTCGCTCCCGGTGTGGACCCCGGGAGAGCCATGGAACCAATACATGAACCCGTTCCCGGATAGGAGGGGTACAGGCAACCTGGACCCTGGCCGAACTGGTAACTACTGCCAAACTGACTCCGGCTAGTGCACACGGAGGATGAAAACCCCGTCGGTGGCAGGACCGATCCGTAATGAAGGGAGGAATACCTGGATCCATTTGACCCGCTGTACACTGTCCCAGTTTGTCCTGCGTATGGAAAGAGGGAACACTGATTTGCCACATCGGAGCTCGTCTGAGAGGACGAGATGAAGTATCTATCAGAGCCAAGTTCGTCTATGTTGTACCGCCGGCCAGTGGACAGGTCATCCTCACCGAGGATCGGTGAGCCTTTTCTTCCGTCTGGGGCAGCTTTAGTCCCGGTGAAGGCGTCGCCCTCTCCCTCACCCATCATGGCGTTCCCCACTCCGCTCAAATATTTATTGGGACCGTTACTTGGTTCGGATTCCGTCCGGTCAACTTGATATTCGATCTGCGATGGCCCCGGGCTATTGTTTGCACTATCTGATGATGTGAGGTTATAAAAAGTCTTGGGTAAGTTGATGGTTGATGCGCTGGGAAGAATATTCTCTAGCTGCATTATTTTTGAAATAGCAAACACTACAGAATTAAAGGATCCAAAAATAGGCTACAATCACAACCACCAAGACGCTACACCACTGCGCCCTGGTATGAGTCCTCTGTGTCAGTCCCTCTTCTCCTCTGCTAACCAACGTTGACCTTCTCAGTTGCACCTACGGATTTACTCACAGTATACGATTATGATCTGCTCACGAATTGTTCAAAGGCTCTTATATGATCGCCTTCTTCACACACCCAACTCATGGCAAGCGTCAGGGGAGGAGCTTTTGGGGATCCATGGAATAAGCTACAGCTCTTTCCATGCCCATTGGTTCAACTCACTGATTTAATTAAATTAGACATAGGCTACCATAATTGACATAACCATTTAAAATCCATTGCACATCTGCACCGATTTTGGGTATCCTATTACGTATATTCTGACAATGACTTAGGCTATTCCACAGGCCTATGATGACACTGAATTCGCTAAATTGTTAGGCTGTTTATGCGCAATGTTTGCGAATAGCAATTAGCCTATATGCAACGACTTTTGCTGAACATTTTACAGTTTGTTGAAAGTTTGCCTGAAGGACTGGAAATCAACCGAGTTTCTTCCCAAATATATATTAAAGTAATTGGGAGATATCCACACACATCTGCACAGAGTGGGTGAAAACACGCTTTGGTGATGAAATGTCACTTCCTTATGTTATAAAATACGTCTTCCAAGAAAAATATTATTATTCATGTTCTGAATCGTTCAGTAGTGTCTTTCTCTAACATATCATTAGTATTATATCCAAAAAGTCGGATTTCATAACCTAATGCATCTGATAAGCACCAAGCTCTGTTGATATAGCAGTGGTTTCTGTAACAACTTTTGAGGATTTTACATTTTGTGGTTGCCTCTTCAAAGTTATTTGCCCGGGTCGCAAAAAGCAAAATTAGCATGACAAGATCTGAATTAAATGCAAAAGGATTTGAAAAGAAAAAGCTTGGTATATGCTCAGTGCTCCGTCGACATTTCACAGAGATATGCTTGTTTTTGTGAGAAATCTTCGAAAAATAACAGGAATTTCGATTTTTATGAAAAACGTATACTAAAATATGAAAATACTTCATGTCATGTCTCAAAATCGATATCCATCTTACCTCTATATTGTTTTATGTCCTGCGAATTTGAGAAGAAAGTTGATGAGTTCAACAGGAAAGTGAGCCTGTCAGGTAGCCAGTAGCCTTCATTCTTGCACAGTATCCTGCCTAGCTGACGTGATGTAATTTTCCTGATTTTTGACCACATTTTTTTGACCACATCTTTTTCTCTGTCTCCATTGATTTAGTCAGCCTATGGCCATCCTACAAGGGTAAAAACTCCAATAACTTTTGATCGGATTATGATAGAGACATGATGTTTGGACCATTGGTTTTCTTAGAGGACGATCTACCCAATTAACATATTTTACCTATTGGTCACCCTACACATCATCAATTTTTTTGTGGGGGATTGAAACTCACTTAGATTGAAAACTATTTAGGATTATTTTGTTACTTTACACATTCCTCGGGCCTACATTGTATGTAAGAATTTGTACATACATTTTGCCAAGTTACAACAACAAACCTCATGCATTTAAAGCTGCAATATGTAACTTTTTGGGCAACCCGACCAAATTAATATATTCATATAGATCTGTCATTCTAATTGAAAGCAAGTCTAAGAAGCGGTAGATCTGTTCTATGTGGGCTATTTCTATGCTTCCCGTTCTTAACGTGCGTTTTTGCTTCTTTTACTTTCGGTTTTGTACACCATCTCCAAACAGCTGAAAATAGCCTACAATATTTTTGGTTATGGAAAAGATATTTCACAGCGGTTTTGATTGTGCAATGATTCTCTACACTATACTTGCTTGTTGTGTCACATAAACTGAAATTAGGTGCACTATTAGAATTATTAGAATTTAGCAACCTTTAATTAGAAAGTCAGTAGATTTTTTCCACAAACAATTCTTGGCAGAGTCTTATCAGTCGGCACGTGCGCTAAGCGCCATGCATATCAACTCCTTATTGGTCGTTTTCTCTGTTGAGAACTCTTTTCATATGTCAAATGGAAATACCTGCTATTGAAAAATGTCTATTCGAATACTACGAAAGTGTGCATGTTAAAATCAAATGGAATCAAATGATAAGAAATTAAAATGTGAAATAATAATAAAGAACTTTCCTTTATTTAGATCCTTATGTGCATGCGACATCATCCAGTCCTCAGCTGTTCTTATGTCAAGTGACTCTGAGCCTGTTTACAGGAAACGGTGAAAAATGTGAATGTGTCACCTGTGAGGTCTGTGGTTTACACAGTGAAAATAAATAATCCCTTTTTGAGATTCATTTGTTATTAATCTCACAAAAAAAGTTACTTATAAAACATATATAATAAATGACCATCAATGGAGAACAATTTAATAACCTATCATTAAAAGGGAAAATATCCTAAACAATCATGGCTCTCAACCAAGCAAATAATATAAAGGCTTACTTTTGGGAATGGTTTAATTGAATGGAAAGGCAAGATGATTAGCCTTGATGTGATCAAATAGCCTAAACCTATATTTAAATAAACGGATTTTGATAGATTTTTTGCATTTGATTTTCATTTGGATTTAATCCTGACTCTTAGATTTAAAAAGAATGGCAATATGTTCAGTTAATCTAACATCTGATAGTGTCATCATAATCAAACGGTTATATGAAAGAGATATGCGGATACAAATCCCACAGGGTTGCTGTTTTCCAATAATAGGAAAACGGCCAATTATTTTTCCGTCTGAGGTAACCGGTGATGTAGAACGAAAAGACAGCTCCGGAAAGAGCCACGGCGTTATCTAAACTCCTTATTCAGGCACGAGCCGGCCGGTGAAACCAAAGTACGACCAGGACAATGTATAGCGGGTTGGCAGTGGCTACGTGCCCCAAGAACAAAAACACAGAACACTGCCACTTCACGTTGACACTGATGAAGCCCATTGGCCACTTATGCCACTTTTGCACATTCTATATTCATTTTTATTTGGGGGTCTGATAAAGATAACATAAACAATGTTGTGTTTGAGTAGACACTATGTTCCGTTCGTTTTAGAAACGAATTGGTTAAAATATGTTGATATTAGACTATTACACAAACATACACAAATGAAAGGGGTAGGAATTATATCCCTATTATGAAAATTGTCCCCAAAACTAAAACTAACATACCCCAGAAAAAAGATATAGGCATACAAGCTACTCGATTATGTTCACTGCTCACTGTGAAGTATTGTAGAGATGTGAGAATATAGAGTACTGGAGCAGCAGCAGCCTTGTTTCACAGTGGGATCATCTGGGACAGCGCTCTCTAGTGATTGTGCAGAGCAAAGAAATAACATCAGGCTACTATAATTCAAATGCTGAAATTGGACAATACCATGTATCTAACGCTTATGCCCCATTTCAGACATTTACTGCGATGCAGCAGCAGTGCGTTGGTAAAATCACTGTAGAAGCCAAGCCAGGAAAAAATCATATTACAACCAGTAACACTTCATTTTAAGGGGTCCTTATTATACTGTAATTACATATGTAATTATACTGTAACAAGTATTGTAATTAATTGTAATAATTAATAGTTACACTGTGCTAACAACATGTAACTGGTGGTAATTGCAGTCTGTAATTACAGAGGTGTAACAACGAATTGCTTGTTACCATGCTTGTTACAAATGTTCAAATTTCCAATCGCATCCGAAAGCAAAATGTTTCTGCCTGCACAAACTATGTTATAATTGTAAGCCAATTCAAAATAAACCACCTCATTGACACAACTTGTCCTATAAAGGGCTCTGGAGTCTGATGCCCAGGTCCAGCTTTCGTTTGAAGTGCATGGAAGCTTATGAGAAAAACAGGGGTTTACATAATTTTGTTTTGTTTACATTGGTCAATAATTTCATGTGCATTGGAAAGCAACAGTAGCTAAGGAGGGTGAATTACTTAATTAAGCATCAATCAAATTGTTTTACACATTAATAAACAGTTATGGCTAAAATTGTGAGATAGTCGTTCAGTGCTTGCCAAATTATGAGCCTATAAACTTTGTTGAATAATGGTTTTTAAATGCATAAAAATTGTCATAAGACAACCTCTTATTTCATGTAACCTTGCAAGGTTTTCATGGTTGAAGAACATTCTCACTTTTGGATGGGATGCATTGGTGCACTTATTTATTTATCCCAGGAAGTAAAATCACGTTAAAATATACCCATCTGCGCAACACACTCTAAATAATGGTGACCTCAAATGTGCCCACACCAACTCATAGTGACAGTGCGCAAAGAACCGGGATCAAGAAGAAGGTTGTGTGCAAAAGAGATTGCCGCGAAAGAAACAAAGTGTTGTAAGGGAGACAAAACGTCCACACAGGAGAGAGAAGGTAGGTTTTCCATGTAATTTGTTTAGCTTTTTGGATACAGAAATTGTGCTGGTACATTTAGCATAGGTCGTTAGCTAGCTAGCTAGCTTTGCCAGTTAGCTAGCCTAATGTTGGCTAGCTAACTAACGATAGCTTGCTAGCTAGTCAACTACCTATTCTAAATCATAGCTAGCAAAGTTAGCTGCTGTTTTGGTAGGCTTTGTGGGGAATGGTGCTTGCTAACACTAATTAACTATCTGTTTACATTGAAAAGGAACGACTCATAGGTGTGTTGACACAAGTAGATCGCTAGGTAGCTAATGTTAACATGCTGGGTGTGTCACGTTCAGGGAAGAGAAGACCATCGAGCCCAGCTACCTAGCTTTTTG
Organism: Coregonus clupeaformis; assembly: GCF_020615455.1. Lineage (NCBI taxonomy): Eukaryota > Metazoa > Chordata > Actinopteri > Salmoniformes > Salmonidae > Coregonus > Coregonus clupeaformis. Next base: position 36,718,070 of record NC_059208.1, read on the forward strand.
CCAGATTTAGGTTAATTAACATCTACAGAATATACTTTCCATGCTATGACAGCTAACGTTAGCTAGCTAGCTACCTAAATCTTGCAAATAGCTAGCCAGCTGGGCGCGATGGTGTTCTCTTCCCTGAACCTTGTTCTCATGGTATCTGTATGGTATCCAAGGGTATTATGTTAGACACACCCATCATGTTAACGTTAGCTACCTAGTTATCTACTTGTATCAGCACACCTATGAGTAGTTCCTTTTCAATGTTAACAGCTAGTTCATTAGTGTTAGCAAGCACCATTATTAGTATAATGCTAGCTGGATAACACAACAACTAAGTAGCTAGGCCTAAATGATAGCTAGAAATCATGCTAATGATGATAGCATACTAATTTGAGAACGGTTTCAATACCTTCTCTGATGATAGCTAGCGAATAGGCTAATTATGTAGTGTCTTTGCTAAATTGTCATACATTCTTCTTCTCTACCACATGTTCCCACAAGGTCTCAGACTCCAGGATGAATAAATGCTTACAAAGAAACAGATGAAGAAGAAACAGATGAAGACACTGACGTTGTCAATTTCCATTGTTACTTGTAATGTTAAAAAGGGTAGAAAAAGACAATCCCGTTTTCTCTGCATTAGCTAACTAGCTAAACAGGCTACTCACCATACTATAGGCTGCAGATTTGAGTCACCACTATTAAAATTGTTAGTTTATGTTATTGAGTAGGCCTATATCTTTGTTTATTCTAATTAATCAAATTATTAACAAAAGAGGATCTTCTATTTTAGTCAATTTTATCACAACATGTAAAAAGACCTTACATTTCTTACAAAATAACAAATATTTGTTATTTTTTAAGAAATGTAAGGTATTTTTACATGTTGTGACAAAATTGACTAAAATAGAAGCTCCTCTTTTGTTTGTTTTCACTTGGTAATGAGTAGTAAGTAAGTATATGGTAATTGCTCATAGGTAACTATATATGTAGGTAAGAAACTATGTAGGTACACAATCATTACTAATAAGTACCCCTCAAGATACACTTTATTTTAACTAGCTAAATCCTGTGTAATACCTAGTAATTACATTGTACTTATGCAGATAGTACATGTACTCTGTGGTGTACTAGTGGGTTTATCCTCCCACCTGGATGGCAAGGAGGTTCAGGTTGTCATAATGGGCAACATACACATTAATTATAAGTTATTTAAACAATTATAATCTGGGATGACACTTGTAAGGTAGAACCCAGTCAGTGAGGTTGACCTATATCTGATCTGTTTTTGTAAACTCAATCAAGTTAACCCAGAGGATACACTTTTAGGGGGCAACTGCTAGCAACAACATTGAGTAGAGATGTTGAAGAGTGCACATTCACGGTAGGTAATTAGAGCCTATTGAGCCTCCAACCTTTCTAATCTGGACACCCAGAGCATCTGTCCACCAGAGATTACAACCTTGTGGCAGTTGTTAATGAATTGGATGCAGCTGAGAAGAAACAAAACACTAAATTGTAACAAGCATTACCTGCAGTTACATGTTGTTATTACAGTGTAACTACGAGTTATTACAATTAACTACAATACTTGTTAGTTTAATTACACATGTAATTACACTGTAATAAGGACCCCTTAAAATGAAGCGTTACCTTACAACCTATGTGTTGTGATAATTGCGTTGTTTGCTCTATAACCTGTTAGTTCATATACCACCGTGCCCACAGGACAAAAACTGGTTGAATCAACTTTGTTCCCGCGTCATTTCAACCCAAAGAATCAATGTGATGATGTTGCGTCAACGTGGAAAACTAATTAGATTTGCAAGAAGTCATCAACGTAAGGGCATTTCATATTTTTTTCACCCAACTTTTAACCTAAATCCAATGACATGGTGACATTTTTTGTTGAATTCACGTTAGTTGAACTAACCCAGTGTGCACAGTGGGTGATATATAAGGCAGAGACAACAAGAAGACAACAGTCACACAGTGGCAGAATAAATTCAACCACACATTTGTTTCATCACAAAACCGGAGAGCAACATCTGTCCGGTGAAGTCCACAAAGCATATTGCATGTAACAAACAGTTACATGACCTACATGATCAAGCAAGTGAATGTTTTCGACATTTTCGGACCAAAAGTCGCAAAGAGAACAGGAGCTGCCTACACTATTCCAACACCATTTCAACATAATCAAATCACTTATGCTTAGTCTACTACAGTGACAACTTAAAGTTGGACAGTAATGTGATTTTTTTGTTGTGTGTGTGTGTGTGTATATATCTGTGCCTTTTGTGGGCCCTAAGCTAGATTTGGTACCCCCCCCCATCCCCCCCACACTCCCCCGCGCTCACGGGCAAAATGTTTTAGTTCCATGGGGTGGTGAGAAACTGTTGCAGTTTAAAGCTAATTTATTCTACACATTTTGCCATGACTTATGCCATGTTCATATGATACTGTATCTGTGTGAGAATGACTTAACAAAATCAATGGAGGTCAGGGCTCCTGAGCGCATGCCCTGCTTTCCTGGTCGGTAATTTGGTGATGAATAGGCCTACTAGATAGCTGGCTGCCTTACCTAGAAATCTAAAAAATGTTAGCTGACATTGGCTAATTGAGTGACTGACATAACAAGTGGAAAACCTCTGATGCACTAGCAAATTTCAAAACTGCGCCTTGTGTATTCTACTTTTCTAACTCTCAACAGTAGGCTAAGTTGAGACCCTGACTGAGGTTTTTTTATTCAATTTTTTGGTTGGGGTCCCCTAGCAGCCGTGGTGCCATAAGGGCAGCGTGAGTCTGCGTATAGGAAGCGGCGGCTCTTGTGTGTGTGTGTGTGTGCATGCAAGTAGAAAAAACATGTTGACTCACCCTACTTGTAGAGGAATGCCATTGCCATACTCCTCTCTCTGTTGCCAAAACAGTCTACATCTGTCATACAGTACACACCTTACGTTTTTGTTGTCCTAGACTAGGCTACCTAACTAAAATGCTTGCTAGCTAGCCAAACTTCCTTTCATTGGCAACGATGAGCCAGCTAGTTATTATAGCCTTGAGTCTTCTTGGGTATGACGCTACAAGCTTGGCACACCTGTATTTGGGGAGTTTCTCCCATTCTTCTCTGCAGATCCTCTCAAGCTCTGTCAGGTTGGATGGGGAGCGTCGCTGCACAGCTATTTTCAGGTCACTCCAGAGATGTTCGATCAGGTTCAAGTCCGGGCTCTGGCTGGGCCACTCAAGGACATTCAGAGACTTGTCCCAAAGCCACTACTAAGTTGTCTTGGCTGGGTGCTTAGGGTCGTTGTCCTGTTGGAAGGTGAACCTTTGCCCCAGTCTGAGGTCCTGAGCGCATGACGCTTGGCATTCAGGCCAAAGAGTTCAATCTTGGTTTCATCAGACCAGAGAATCTTGTTTCTCATGGTCAGAGTCCTTTAGGTGCCTTTTGGCAAACTCCAAGTGGGCTGTCATGTGCCTTTTACTGAGGAGTGGCTTCCGTCTGGCCAAAACCATAAAGGCCTGATTGGTGGAGTGCTGCAGAGATGGTTGTCCTTCTGGAAAGTTCTCCCATCTCCACACAGGAACTCTGGAGCTCTGTCAGAGTGACCATCGGGTTCTTGGTCACCTTCCTGACCAAGGCCCTTCTCCCCTGATTGCTCAGTTTGGCCGGGCGGCCACCTCTAGGAAGAGTCTTGGTGGTTCCAAACTTCTTCCATTTAAGAATGATGGAGGCCACTGTGTTCTTGGGGACCTTCAATGCTGCAGACATTTTTTGGGACCCTTACCCAGATCTGTGCCTCGACACAATCCTGTCTTGGAGCTCTACGGACAATTCCTTTGACCTCATGGCTTGTTTTTTGCTCTGACATGCACTGTCAACTGTGGGACCTTATATAGACAGGTGTGTGCCTTTCCAAATCATGTCCAATGAATTGAATTTACCACAGGTGTACTCCAATCAAGTTGTACAAACATCTCAAGGATGATCAATGGAAACAGGGTGCACCTGAGCTCAATTTCGAGTCTCATAGGGAAGGGTCTGAATACTAATGTAAATAAGGTATTTCATTTTTTTATTTTGAAAAAATGTACAAAAATGTAAAATAAGGCTGTAACGTAACAAAATTTGGAAAATGTCAATGGTTCTGAATACTTTCAGAATGCACTGTATATACAGTGGGGAGAACAAGTATTTTATACACTGCCGATTTTGCAGGTTTTTCTACTTACAAAGCATGTAGAGGTCTGTAATTTTTATCATAGGTACACTTCAACTGTGAGAGACGGAATCTAAGAATCTAAGAAATCCAGAAAATCACATTATGATTTTTAAGTAAATTATTTGCATTTTATTGCATGACATAAGTATTTGATCACCTGCCAACCAGTAAGAATTCCGGCTCTCACAGACCTGTTAGTTTTTCTTTAAGAAGCCCTCCTGTTCTCCACTCATTTCCTGTATTAACTGCACCTGTTTGAACTCATTACCTGTATAAAAGACAGACTCCAACCTCTCCACAATGGCCAAGACCTGAGCTGTGTAAGGACATCAGGGATACAATTGTAGACCTGCACAAGGCTGGGATGGGCTACAGGACAATAGGCAAGCAGCTTGGTGAGAAGGCAACAACTGTTGGCGCAATTATTAGAAAATGGAAGAAGTTCAAGATGACGGTCAATCACCTTTTTGGTCTAAACTCCACTCGCTGTGTTTGGAGGAAGAAGAAGCATGAGTACAATCCCAAGAACACCATCCCAACCGTGAAGCATGGAGGTGGAAACATCATTCTTTGGGGATGCTTTTCTGCAAAGGGGACAGGACGACTGCACCATATTGAGGGGAGGATGGATGGGGCCATGTATCGCGAGATCTTGGCCAACAACCTCCTTCCCTCAGTAAGAGCATTGAAGATGGGTCGTGGCTGGGTCTTCCAGCATGACAACGACCCGAAACACACAGGCAGGGCAACTAAGGAGTGGCTCCGTAAGAAGCATCTCAAGGTCCTGGAGTGGCCTAGCCAGTCTCCAGACCTGAACCCAATAGAACATCTTTGGAGGGAGCTGAAAGTCTGTATTGCCCAGCGACAGCCCCGAAACCTGAAGGATCTGGAGAAGGTCTGTATGGAGGAGTGGGCCAAAATCCCTGCTGCAGTGTGTGCAAACCTGGTCAAGACCTACAGGAAACTTATGATCTCTGTAATTGCAAACAAAGGTTTCTGTACCAAATATTAAGTTCTGCTTTTCTGAATTATCAAATACTTATGTCATGCAATAAAATGCAAATGAATTACTTAAAAATCGTACAATGTGATTTTCTGGATTTTTGTTTTAGATTCCATCTCTCACAGTTGAAGTGTACCTATGATAAAAATTACAGACCTCTACATGCTTTGTAATTAGGAAAACCTGCAAAATCGGCAGTGTATCAAATACTTGTTCTCCCCACTGTATATATATATATTTTTTTAATGCTCGCTGGCTTCCCTTACTATTGAATTCAATGCTACGAGCGGCAACAATGTCACACTCTCTTTGGCCAGACAGCATCAGATACATGGGCTACACATACTGAGACAAAGGGGTAGTGTTTTGCCCACTCTGATGCTTTCTCCGGTGAGATACATTCAAACCCTTGCGAATTGAAGGAAAATTATGAAACTCAGAGAGATGAAAGCTATTTTAATGTTTTTTGTATTTAAATGTCAAAATGTTGGGGAAGCCTGGCTTCCCTTGGCATCCACTGGCATCCACTGCTGTGATGATGACAAAAATTACACCTAAAACATCTGACGAAAGCTTTTGTCAGAGGGTACCGTGTCTCTCAACCAAGATGGGGGAGGCAAGATAATTTCCAATAGTTGCAGGATTTATTGAATAAAGGTGCAGAGAGTAATCATTGACGACTGCATTCATGTGATCAAAAACGAAGAAAATATATTTTAAGAAAATACACTTTGGCTCAGTATCACATTGTAGCAGAACCAATTTGGCTTAAGTCGGCCCAAACGCGTAGCCTACCATACACATGTCTGTTCTCCTCCTTCCAAGCCGAATGGCTGAAACCAAATACCCTCTGTGTTAGGAAACCCGCGCTAGTAGAATATAATATCCCCATTGACAGTGCCTTGAGAAAGTATTCACACCCCCTTCTTTTTCAAATCAAATTGTATTTGTCACATGCACCGAATACCTTGAAATGCTTACTTGCAAGTCCTTAACCAACAATGCAGTATTAAGAAAATAGAGTAAAACAATTATTTACTAAATAAACTAAAGTAAAACATTAATAATAATGAGGCTATGTAGATGGCCTTTTTCCACATTTTGTTGTGTTACAGTCTGAATTTAAAATGTATTAAATTGAGATTTTTTGTCGCTGGCCTACACACAATACCCCATAATGTCAAAGTGGTATTATCCTTTCAATTTTTTTAACAAATTAATAAAAAATGAAAAGCTGAAATGTATTCAACCCCTTTGTTATGGCAAGCCTAAATAAGTTCAGCAGTACAAATGTGCTTAACGAGTCACATAATACGTTGCATGGACTCACTCTTTGTGCAATAATAGTGTTCAACATGATTTTTGAATGACTACCTCTTCTCTGTACCCCACACATACAATGTTCTGTAAGTTCCCACAGCCGAGCAGTGAATTTCAAACACAGATTCAACCACAAAGACCAGGGAGGTTTTCCAATGCCTCGCAAAAAAGGGAACCTTTCGGTAGATGGGTAGGAAAAAAAAAGCAGACATTGAGTATCCCTTTTAGCATGATGAAGTTATTAATTACACTTTGGGTGGTGTATTAATACACCCAGTCACTACAAAGATACAGGCGTCCTTCCTAACTCAGTTGCCGGAGAGAAAGGAAACCGCTCAGGGATTTCACCATGAGGCCAATGGTGACTTTAAAACAGTTACAGAGTTGAATGGCTGTGATAGGAGAAAATTGAGGATGGATCAACAACATTGTAGTTACTCCACAATACTAACCTAAATGACAGAGTGAAAAAAAGAAAGCCTGTACAGAATAAAAACATTCCGAAACATGCATCCCAATAAGGCACTAAAGTAAAACTGCAAAAGAAAAGGCAAATAAATGTACTTTATATCCTGAATACAAAGCATTATGTTTGGGACAAATCCCCAAAAAACACTCTTCATATTTTCAAGCATGGTGGTGGTTGCATCATGTTATGGGTATGCTTGTCATCGACAAGGACTAGGGAGTTTTTTTCATAATGAAAAGAAACGGAATAAAGCTAAGCACAGGCAAAATCTTAGAGGAAAAGCTGGTTCAGTCTGCTTTCCAACAGACACTGGGAGGCAAATTCAACTTTCAGCAAGATAATAACCTAAAACACAAGGCCAAATATACACTGGAGATGCTTACCAAGATTACATTGAATTTCCTGAGTGGCCTAGTTACAGTTTTGACTTAAATTGGCATGAAAATCTATGGCAAGACTTGAAAATGGCTGTCTAGCAATGATAAACAACCAACTTGTCAGCGCTTAAAGAATGTAAAAAATAATAATGTTTAAATATTGTACAATCCAGGTTTGCTAAGCTCTTAGAGACTTACCCAGAAAGATTCACATCTGCAATCACTGCCAAAGGTGATTCTAACATGTATTAACTCAGGGGTGTGAATACTTACACTACCAGTCAAAAGTTTGGACACACCTACTCTTTCAAGGGTTTTTCTTTATTTTTACTATTTTTTACATTGTAGAATAATAGTCAAGACATCAAAACGATTGTCACGAGCTGATGTGGATGTGGTGTTGGAGTCAGGCGCAGGACACAGAAGCTTAGTCAAACCGACTTTACTTGTCAAACACGACAATACAAAATAACGGGCCTCAAAACAATGGAGGCGAGCGATTACGCATACAGTGCGTCAATACACTAAATACAAGAGAGCAATAACAAATCACCAATGGACAGGCGGACAACAACACACAACTGCAAACAAAACCAAAGGAAACTTATACGTGACATAATCAATACATAAAATGAAACAGGTGCACCAACAGACAAAACCAAAGAAACATAGAGAACATCAAGTGGTAGTAGCTAGTACTCCGGGGACAACGAACGCCGAAGCCTGCCCGAACAAGGAGGAGGAGCAGTCTCGGCGGAATTCGTGACAGTACCCCCCCCTTGACGCGCGGCTCCAGCTGTGCGCTGACCCCGGCCTCGGGGACGGCCAGGAGGACGTGGAGCAGGGCGCGTAGGATGACTCCGGTGGAACTCAGTCAGGAGGGATGGATCTAAAATGTCCCTCCTAGGCACCCAGCACCGTTCCTCCGGACCGTACCCCTCCCACTCCACGAGATATTGTAGACCCCCCATCCGACGTCTCGAATCCACGATGGACCGAACTGAGTACGCCGGAGCCCCCTCCATGTCCAGTGGGGGCGGAGGGGTCTCTCTTATCTCACTGTCCTGGAGTGGACCAGCTACCACCGGCCTGAGGAGAGACACATGGAACGAGGGGTTAATGTGATAGTCATTAGGCAGTTGCAACTTGTAACAAACCTCGTTCAATCTCCTCAGGACTTTAAATGGCCCCACAAACCGCCGGCCAAGCTTCCGGCAGGGCAGGCGAAGGGGCAGGTTTCGAGTCGAGAGCCAGACTCGATCTCCGGGTGCGGAAACTGGACCCTCACTGCAGTGGAGATCGGCGCTCGCCTTCTGCCTGCGGATGGCCCGCTGCAGATGTACGTGTGCAGCGTTCCACTTCTCCTCCGAGCGCCGAAACCACTCATCCACCGCAGGAGCCTCGATCTGGCTCTGATGCCATGGTGCCAGAACCGGCTGATACCCTAACACACACTGGAAAGGGGTCAGGTTAGTAGAGGAGTGGCGAAGAGAGTTCTGAGCCATCTCTGCCCAGGGGATATACCCCAACTACTCCTCCTGCCGGCCCTGGCAATATGATCTCAGAAACCTACCCACATCCTGGTTCACTCTCTCCACCTGCCCATTACTCTCAGGGTGGAACCCCGAGGTAAGGCTAACCGAGACCCCCAAGCGTTCCATGAACGCCCTCCAGACTCTAGAGGTGAATTGGGGACCCCGATCAGACACTATATCCTCGGGAACCCCGTAGTGCCGGAAGACGTGGGTAAACAAGGCCTCAGCAGTCTGTAGGGCAGTAGGGAGACCCGGCATTGGGATGAGACGACAGGCCTTAGAGAACCGATCCACAACGACCAGAATAGTGGTATTCCCCTGAGAGGGGGGAAGGTCCGTAACAAAGTCCACCGAGAGGTGAGACCACGGCCGTTGTGGAACGGGCAGGGGTTGTAACTTCCCCCTGGGCAGGTGTCTAGGCACCTTACACTGAGCGCACACCGAGCAGGAGGAGACATAAACCCTCACGTCCCTAGCCAATGTTGGCCACCAGTACTTAACACTAAGGCAGTGCACTGTCCGGCCAATACCTGGATGTCCAGAGGAGGGTGACGTATGAGCCCAATAAATAAGACGATCACGGACCTCGAGCGGCACGTACGTCCGACCCACTGGACACTCTGGGGGAGAAGGGTCGGTGCGTAACGCCCGCTCAATTTCCGCATCGACCTCCTATACCACCGGTGCCACCAGACAAGACTCCGGCAGTATGGGAGTGGGCTCAATGGACCTCTCCTCTGTGTCATACCGCCGGGACAGGGCGTCTGCCTTACCGTTCTGGGACCCTGGGATGTAAGTGATCTTAAAAACGAACCGGGTCAGAAACATGTTCCACCTAGCCTGACGAGGGTTCAATCTCCTAGCTGCCCGGATGTACTCCAGGTTACGATGGTCAGTCAGAATGAGAAAAGGGTATTGAGCTTAGGAGGCGTGCCGGAGCGTTGTGACAGTACTGCCCCAATACCGGCCTCTGACGCGTCCACCTCTACCTGGAACGCTAAAGCGGGGTCCGGGTGCGCCAGCACCGGAGCCGAAGTGAACAGGTCCTTCAGTCTACCAAACGCCCTGTCCGCCTCAGCCGACCACTGCAAACGCACCGGGCCCCCCTTCAGCAGGGAAGTAATGGGAGCTGCTACCCGTCCAAAACCCCGGATAAACCTCCGGTAGTAATTGGCAAAACCAAAAAACTGCTGCACCTCTTTAACAGTGGTTGGGGTTTGCCAGTTACGCACGGCTGACACACGGTCAATCTCCATCTTCACCCCTGACGCGGACAACCGCTGACCCAAGAAGGAGATAGACTCCTGGAAAAACAGACATTTCTCTGCCTTGACATACAAGTCATGCTCCAACAGCCTACCCAACACTCGGCGCACCAGGGCTACATGCTCGGCTCGTGTAGAAGTGTACACGAGGATGTCGTCAATGTACACTACCACACCCTGCCCATGCAGGTCCCGGAAGATCTCGTCCACAAATGATTGGAAGACTGAAGGAGCATTCATTAACCCGTATGGCATGACGAGATACTCATAATGACCTGAAGTGGTACTAAATGCCGTCTTCCATTCATCTCCCTCCCTAATGCGCACCAAGTTATAGGCGCTCCTGAGATCCAGTTTTGTGAAGAAACGCGCTCCGCGTAATGATTCAGTCATACTCGCAATCAGAGGAAGAGGGTAAATGTATTTGTCAGTGATCTGATTGAGACTACGGTAATCAATACACGGGCGCAACCCTCCATCCTTCTTCTTCACAAAAAAGAAACTCGAGGACGCAGGGGAAGTGGAGGACCGTATGTATCCTTGTCTCAGGGACTCAGCAATGTATGCCTCCATAGCCGCCGTCTCCTCTTGAGACAGAGGATACACATGGCTCCGCGGGAGTGCCGCACCTGTCTGGAGGTTTATCGCGCAATCTCCCTGTCTATGAGGTGGCAATCACTCGTCTTGCTGAATGTGCTTTGCGGGCACTTGGTTCGGACTCTCCACCGTGGTCGCCCCAACGGAAACACCTAAACATCGCCCAACACACTGGTCAGACCATTCCTTGAGAGCCCTCTGTTGCCACGAAATGGTAGGGTCATGGTTGATTAACCAAGGAAGCCCCAGCACCACGGGATACGCAGGAGAGTCAATCAGGTACAACTGAATGATCTCCTCATGATCCTCCTGCGTCTTCATCTTTAGTGGCGCTGTGACCTCCCTAATCAACCCAGATCCCAACAGGCGGCTATCTAGGGCATGGACAGGGAAGGGTGCATCAACGGGCAGGAGGGGAATCCCTAACTTAGTGCAACATTTCCGATCAATAAAATTCCCAGCTGCGCCTGAATCGACTAGCGCCTTATGCTGGGAATGAGATGCAACCTGAGGAAATACCACATGTATACACAAGTGAACAACAGAGAGCTCTGGGTGAGTGGGGCGCCTACTCACCTGAAATGGCTCCCCAGTGCGCGACCTGTTGCCCCGACTTCCTGGAGACCCTCCCCAGCACCTAGCCGCGGTGTGTCCTCCACGGCCACAGTTGGTGCAGGGGACGGCCCCCCTCGGGTTCTCTCTCCTCCTCTCTCTAGCGCCAGCACCCCCGAGCTCCATAGGGCTCGGCTCGGAGGTGCTGGGGGATGGAATGGACGCCCCCAACTCGGGACGTCCGCGGGTGGCCAGCAGGGTATCCAGACGGATGGACATGTCCACCAGCTGGTCGAAGGACAGATTGGTGTCCCTGCAGGCCAGCTCTCGACGAACGTCCTCACGCAGGCTACACCGATAGTGGTCGATGAGGGCCCTTTCATTCCACCCCGCATCCGCCGCTAGAGTCCGGAAGTCCAGGGCGAACTCCTGTGCGCTCCTCTTCCCCTGTCGGAGGTGGAACAGACGCTCCCCCGCCGCTTTACCCTCAGGACGGTGATCTAAAACTGCCCTGAAGCGCCGGGAGAACTCCGCGTAGCTGATGGTGGCGGCGTCTATTCCCCTCCATTCGGCGTTGGCCCACTCCAACGCCTTGCCGGAGAGACAGGAGATGAGGGCGGAAACGCTTTCGTATCCCGAGGGCGCCGGGTGGATGGTGGCCAGGTAGAGTTCCACCTGGAGGAGGAACCCCTGACACCCGGCTGCGGTGCCATCATACGCCCTCGGGAGCGAGAGCCGAATCCCACTGGACTCCGGAGCTGGTATGGTGGGGCTGGCCGATGGTGGTGGTAATGTAGGAGGAGGTGTGAGCACGCCTCCCCTTTCCCATCGGCGCAGGGTGTTCATCACCTCCTGCATGGCGGAGCCGAGTTGCTGGATCCTGGCGTCCTGTCCTCCAGCGACTCGATCGCCGCCGCTGCTCCTGCTGACTCCATAGTATGGTGTGTTGTTCTGTCACGAGCTGATGTGGATGTGGTGTTGGAGTCAGGCGCAGGACACAGAAGCTTAGTCAAACCGACTTTACTTGTCAAAAACGACAATACAAAATAACGGGGCTCAAAACAACGGAGGCGAGCGATTACGCATACAGTGCGTCAATACACTAAATACAAGAGAGCAATAACAAATCACCAACGGACAGGCGGACAACAACACACAACTGCAAACAAAACCAAAGGAAACTTATAGGTGACATAATCAATACATAAAACGAAACAGGTGCACCAACAGACAAAACCAAACAAACATAGAGAACATCAAGCGGTAGTAGCTAGTACTCCGGGGACGACGAACGCCGAAGCCTGCCCGAACAAGGAGGAGGAGCAGTCTCGGCGGAATTCGTGACAACGATGAAATAACACATGTGGAATCATGTAGTAACCAAAAAATGTTTTAAACAAATCAAAATATATTTTATATTTGAGATTCTTCAAATAGCCACCCTTTGCCTTGATAACAGCTTTGCACGCTCTTGGCATTCTCTCAACCAGCTTCATGAGATAGTCACCTGTAATGCATTTCAATTAACAGGTGTGCCTTCTTAAAAGTTAATTTGTGGAATTTCTTTCCTTCTTAATGCGTTTGAGCCAATCAGTTGTGTTTTGACAAGGTAGGGGTGGTATACAGAAGATACCCCTATTTGGTAAAAGACCAAGTCCATATTATGGTAAGAACAGCTCAAATAAGCAAAGCGAAACAGTCCATCATTACTTTAAGACATGGAGGTCAGTCAATACGGAAAATGTCAAGGACTTTGAAAGTTTCTTCAAGTGCAGTCGCAAAAACCATCAAGCGCTATGATGAAACTAGCTCTCATGAGGACCGCCACAGGAATGGAAGACCCAGAGTTACCTCTGCTGCAGAGGATAAGTTCATTACAGTTACCAGCCTCAGAAATTGCAGCCCAAATAAATGTCACAGACACATCGCAACATTAACTGTTCAGAGGAGACTGTGTGAATCAGGCCTTCATGGTTGAATTGCTGCAAAGAAACCACTACTAAAGGACACCAATAAGAAGAAGTGACTTGCATGGGCCAAGAAACACGAGCAATGGACATTAGACCGGTGGAAATGTATCCTTTGTTCTGGAGTCCAAATGTGAGATTATTGGTTCCAACCGCTGTGTCTTTGTGAGACGCAGAGTAGGTGAATGGACGATCTCCGCATGTGTGGTTCCCACCGTGAAGCATGGAGGAGGAGGTGTGATGGTGTGGGGGTGCTTTGCTGGTGACACTGTCTGTGATTTATTTAGAATTCAAGGCACACTTAACCAGCATGGCTACCACAGCATTCTGCAGTGATAAGCCATCCCATCTGGTTTGGGCTTAGTGGGACTATCATTTGTTTTTGAACAGGACAATGACCCAACACACCTCCAGGCTGTATAAGGGCTATTTTACCAAGAAGGAGAGTGATGGAGTGCTGCATCAGATGACCTGGCCTCCACAATCACCAGACCTCGACCCAATTGAGGTGGTTTGGGATGAGTCAGACTGCAGAGTGAAGGAAAAGCAACCAACAAGTGCTCAGCATATGTGGGAACTCCTTCAAGACTTTTGGAAAAGCATGCCAGGTGAAGCTGGTTGAGAGAATGCCAAGAGTGTTCAAAGCTCTCATCAAGGCAAAGGGTGGCTATTTCAAGAATCTCAAATATATAATATATTTTGATTTGTTTAACACTTTTTTGGTTACTACATGATTCCATATGTGTTATTTCATAGTTTTGATGTCTTCACTATTATTCTACAATGTAGAAAATAGTAAAAATAAAGAAAAACCCTCGAATGAGTAGGTGTGTCCAAACTTTTGACTGGTACTGTATCTAAATAAGATTTATTTTATTTAATTTTCAACACATTTGCAAAAATGTCTGAAAACATATTTTCACTATGTCATTATGGGGTATTGTGTGTAGATGGGTGAGAAAAAAAATATGTCTGTAACAACAAAATGTGGAATAATTCAAGGGATATGAATACTTTCTGAAGGCACTGTAGAAACAGGTGTCATTAGGTAAATAGCCTGTTTTATCCCCAAATGTCTCTTACATTACATTACCATGTTGGCACAAAATGACACAATCCATGAAGTTACCCCAATAGCTGGGCTAAATGCTCCTTTTCAAAAAAAATGGGGGGATAGTTGCCCCAAACTACCCTATCTGTCTGAGATATGAATATGTTACCAAATCACGGTCTTGCGTGGACATGACCCACTGGGTACAAACTGGTTGAATCAACGTTGTTTCAACGTAATTTGTCAATGTATTGTGACATGGAATCTATGTGGAAAATACATTGGATTTGCAAAAAGGTTAACAGAGCAAATGAAATGTGACCATACTTTATCACTCATATACAAATAAAATCAAATCAAATTTTATTGGCCACATGCACCGAATACAACAGTTGCAGACATTACAGTGAAATGCTTACTTACAGCCCTTAACCAACAGTGCATTTAGTTTTTTATAAAAAAGTAAAATAAAACAACAACAAAAAAGTGTTGAGAAAAAAAAGAAGAAGTAAAATAAAATAACAGTAGGGAGGCTATATATACAGGGGGGTACCGGTGCAGAGTCAATGTGCGGGGGCACCGGCTAGTTGAGGTAGTTGAAGTAATATGTACATGTGGTTAGAGTTAAAGTGACTATGCATAAATAATTAACAGGGCAGCAGCAGCGTAAAAAGATGGGGTGGGGGTGGGGGTAGGGGGGCAGTGCAAATAGTCTGGGTAGCCATGATTAGCTGTTCAGGAGTCTTATGGCTAGGGGGTAGAAGCTGTTGAGAAGTTTTTTGGACCTAGACTTGGCACTCCGGTACCGCTTGCCGTGCGGTAGCAGAGAGAACAGTCTATGACTAGGGTGGCTGGAGTCTTTGACAATTTTGAGGGCCTTCCTCTGACACCGCCTGGTATAGAGGTCCTGGATGGCAGGAAGCTTGGCCCCAGTGATGTGCTCGGCCGTACGCACTACCCTCTGTAGTGCCTTGCGGTCAGAGGCAGTGCAGTTGCCATACCAGGCGGTGATGCAACCAGTCAGGATGCTCTCGATGGTGCAGCTGTAGAATTTTTTGAGGATCTGAGGACCCATGCCAAATCTTTTCAGTCTCCTGAGGGGGAATAGGCTTTGTCGTGCCCTCTTCACAACTGTCTTGGTGTGTTTGGACCATGATAGTTCGTTGTTGATGTGGACACCAAGGAACTTGAAGCTCTCAACCAGTTCCACTACAGCCCCGTCAATGAGAATGGGGGCGTGCTCAGTCCTCTTTTTTTTCCTGTAGTCCACAATCATCTCCTTTGTCTTGGTCACATTGAGGGAGAGGTTGTTATCCTGGCACCACACGGCCAGGTCTCTGACCTCCTCCCTATAGGCTGTCTCATCGTTGTCGGTGATCAGGCCCTACCACTGTTGTGTCGTTGGAAAACTTAATGATGGTGTTGGAGTCGTGCCTGGCCATGCAGTCATGGGTGAACAGGGGGTACAGGAGGGGACTGAGCACGCACCCCTGAGGGGCCCCCGTGTTGAGGATCAGCGTGGCAGATGTGTTGTTACCTACCCTTACCACCTGGGGGCGGCCCGTCAGGAAGTCCAGGATCCAGTATCGTCAATTATGCTATTTAGGCCTGTATAGCATTTGCAAAGTCATCAACTATTGTTTCAATTCAACCCAGGATTTAACTAAAAATAGACAACACATAAAGGCCTATGGTTTCAAGCTCTGGTTAATTTAAAATGTAATGATATTTAGTTATATTGACATGCCATACTCTTTTTGGCCAGACGGCTTCAGATGCATGGGCTACACATACTGAGACAGAGGGGCACTGTTACGCTCGCTCGGGTGCTTTATCTGAGATTTATGAGTATTTTCTGTCGGTGTGCATCTCGGTCAAATATATTATAAATATTTAAATATTTTATTTGGATGGGCAAGGAGGTACGGTATGGTGGGCCATGCCCCTAAGGCCTGCCCATAACGCCGGCCCTGTTTGGTTGAAAACGCAACCAAATATCAACATTTGAAGGAGATGTATCTTCTGCTTGGATAGTTCCATCTGAGCCACTGGATTAGTCTGGCTTTAATTCCAGTTTGTCTACAAATTAATAGTTTAATACAGGTAATCAAGGTTTTATTATTAGTTAGAATGTCTTGTACAAGCTGAATGACAATATACAGACAAAAAGTACAAAAAAGGAGAAGAAGAAGTTGAAGAAGAAGAAAAAAACATGGAGAGTGAAGTCTCTAGTCTTGACAGATTTGGATGGTGCCTGCTCTTGGTGAAGGCCTCTATTCATCTGGCAGCTGAGCTGGATTGTACTAGGGAGGCACAGGTTTGATAATGGTGATGGTGGAGTTGGCTAGCCCGTCCTGACATTGTTCTCAGTCCCCAGCCCTCTGTAGCCACTGGACGACTCCTCCACTAGTGATGTGTATCACCCACTTGGGTGATGCTTCTTCTGCTGCTGATACGGGCGCTAAAAGGAGCCGTCTGCCATCTTCACACTGCAGTCCTCTCACTTTGGGTGGATGAAACTAGAAGCTGGTGCTGAATGCCTCTTTTGAATGCAAACAGTAGATATAACCAGAGCCATGTATTTAGAGAGTTGGGCCAATGGGCTTCTGCATTATGATGTATTTACATGACACTTCAACATTCTATGGCAGCAATGATAGCTCCCCATTAACGTTACGTGGGGAATATTTAAAAAAATACTATAAAACTGAATGTGTAGAATGAGCATTATGATATATTTACATGACACTATTACATTCTACGGCAGCCATGTTAGCTCACCATTAACATTACATATATATATTTAAACAATGCTATGTAAATGAATGTCTAGAATTCTTAAAGTTGGCCTAACTCTAAATATATGGCTCTGGCTATAGCTAGCTAGCCTGGTTGCCATCTTTTTCAGCTATTACATTCCACTCCTTGTTACATTCGGAATGGAATGTTAGCCAAAAAGACTGGCACCCAGACTAATAGCTAGCTAACTTAGAAACCAAACAAATCTATCTGCTATTCCGTTGGTCAAGACAACTAGATATATTAAATAAAAATTAAATTAGTTATCAAACACACAAAGAAATTATTACAAAATAATTGTAAAACACTTAAATCAACTAATTATGTACAATATTTACAGACTAAATCAAATACAACTTTAGTTAAAGTGTATTCGAAGTTTGATTTAATTAGATTTTTGGTTGAGATGTAGACGTGAATCCAACATATTAATTATGAATTATTGATTCAAACTGGAATTAAAGCCAGACTAAGTCAGTGGCTCAGATGGAACTATCCAAGTATCTTCCATAGAGATCCTATTAAATTACTAGAGGGACTATGTCATAAACCCTTAACGTTCCAGAGTGGTGTGAAAATGGCCGCCATATTGGTCAGGGAGAAATCCAAACCAGCCTAATTGGAATAAATGGCAGTAGAGGCTTAATCCTGATTTTACCTATGCAGGAAAATCAAAGTAAGGCATGTGATATATCAGAAATTGTGTAATAGAATTATTGTCAACCTAAAATATTGTCACATAATTATAAATACAGTTTATACAGGTTTTATACACATTTTCTGTCTAAATAGCCTCTAAACAGACCATAAATGTCTAAATTCTTGTTTTCTTGGAAAGCTATGAGTGCTATTATATGATAAAATATCAGTACTTGTTACATTTACAACTGGTCTAACTCCTATCATCAACTGATTTCAGCGATTGTATGGCTGTGGATTGACTGCATTGTTTGAATGGAATGTTGTCATATTGGCAGTTAATTAGAAAAATATATGGATTAATTCCTCTAAAACTTGCTGACTAGCTAGCTAACAAACATACAGTGCAGATAAATTCTTCAAATGTATTATTTTACACAATAACTTATCACAGCACTGGCAAACCAAAATGGCTGACCTTTGTCCCATCATAAGAAGTTTCATGTCCATTCTGGTATTCTAATTCCTAATTGTATGGTATCGTCTTCAAATGTTGATATTTGGTTCTGCTGACAACCAAACACAATTAAACTTTTGAAATACAATAAATAGACCATTAACTTGTCGGCAAGTTAACAAATGATATGTTGGATTCACGTCTCCAACTCAAAAAAAATACAAGTTAAAGAATGGTATTAATCCAGTGGCTCAGGTGGAACTATCCACGCAGTAGATACATCTCCTTTAAATGTGGATATTTGGTTGCGTTGTCAACCAAACACAATTTAATATGACTTATATAATAATACTTGTAATACAGTAAATAGCCTAAAGTTAAGGCTATCTTACAAACGAATGTAACATTAAATCTTGAAATGAGTAACACATGGTCACATTTGGAGGTTACTGTAACTATAAATGTCTTCTTCTGTAATCATAGAAAGCATGCATGTTCAAGATATGCATAGGTATTGCAGGTCTGTGGGGGTCTTCACAATTGCTGTAATAATCTGCGCAGAATCTCGAACGACATTGATCACTTGCACCATGTACTTTTTATGTAATCTCAACTGCAATCCAGGTCATTTGGTTCTGCTATTAGATGAAGCACAATGATAACGCATAGGCTAAATCTTTTGTATCAACACAATTTTATACTGTATGTATTCCCAAACTTTAATTTTAAATGGTTGAAAGCACAGTGATACCCATTTTGGGGACAACTAAACAAAAAATCTGTTGGAATTTGGTTGTGCTTTTAGATGGTGAAAGCATAGTGATACATTGGAAATTCATCGAACATTTGGCTGTCTTTTTGAGTGGGTGAATATAGGTTGCAATCTCACTGATCAACGTCTCAACCAAATATTACCCAATTATCCACGTTGAAATTATGTGGTGTGCCCAGTTTCAAAATCATTGCGACATGTAGCCTAATCAACTAGACATTAGAGGCATTAAATGCTGCAAAATAGGCTACTCAATAACATGGTTTCAATGTGGCTCGTAAAATCTGAATTTGAATAGTGTATGTCCGAGTGTCTTTAGTAATGTAAAATAGCCTAGTTTGTAGGCCTATTTAGGGGAAATGGCACCCTACAGTCACATGATAATCACTGTCTCTGGGCATCATCACAGTATGACAAAAAATGAAATACACATGGCTGAATAACATCCACTCTAAATCAGTGATTATGAAAGTGGTACCTATACTGAACAAAAATATATATGCAACATGCAACAATTTCAAAGATTTTACTGAGTTACAGTTCATATAAGGAAATCAGTCAGTTGAAATAAATTCATTAGGCCCTAATCTATGGATTTCACATGACTGAGAATACAGATATTGATCTGTTGGTCACAGATACACTACATGATCAAAGGTATGTGGACACCTGCTCGACTTGCTTACATTCAGCCACAAGAGCATTAGTGAGGTCGGGCAATGATGTTGGGCGATTAGGCCTGGCTCGCAGTCGGCGTTGCAATTCATCCTAAAGGTGTTCTATGGGGTTGAGGTCAGGGCTCTGTGCAGGCCAGTCAAGTTCTTCCACACCGATCTCGACAAACCATTTCTGTATGGACCTTGCTTTGTGCAAGGGGGCAATGTCATGCTGAAACAGGAAAGGGCCTTCCCAAACTGTTGCCACAAAGTTGGAAGCACAGAATCGTCTAGAATGTCATTGTATGCTGTAGTGTTAAGATTTCCCTTCACTGGAACTAAAGGGCCTAGCCCGAACCATGAAAAACAGCACCAGACCATTATTCCTCTTTCACCAAACTTTACAGTTGGCACTATGCATTCGGGCAGGTAGCATTCTCCTGGCATCCGCCAAACCCAGATTTGTCCGTCGGACTGCCAGCTGGTGAAGTGTAATTCATCACTCCAAAGAATGCGTTTCCACTGCTCCACAGTCCAATGGCGGCGAGCTTTACACGACTCCAGCCAATGCTTTGCATTACGCATGTTGATCTTAGGCTTGTGTGCGGCTGCTCAGCCATGGAAACCCATTTCATGAAGCTCCCAACGAACAGTTCTTGTGCTGACATTGCTTCCAGAGGCAGTTTGGAATTCGGTAGTGAGTGTTGCAACCAAGGACAGAAGGTTTTTTTTTGCTACGTGCTCCAGCACCATTCTGTGAGCTTGTGTGGCCTACCACTTCGTGGCTGAGCCGTTGTTGCTCCTAGACATTTCCACTTCACAATAACAGCACTTACAGTTGACCGGGGCAGAAAACTGATGAACTGACTTTTTGGAAAGGTGGCATCCTATGACGGTGCCACATTGAAAGTCACTGAGCTCTTCAGTAAGGCCATTCTACTGCCAATATTTGTCTATGGAGATTGCATGGCTGTGTGCTCGATTTTATATACCTGTCAGCAACGGGTGTCGCTGAAATAGCCGAATCCACTAATTTGAAGGGGTGTCCTCACACTTTTGTATATATAGTGTACCTTAAAAGAAATTAGGGGCGTGGATCAGAAAACCAGTCAGTATCTAGTGTGGTCATCATTTGCCTCATGCAGCGCAGCACATCTCCTTCGCATAGAGTTGATCAGGCTGTTGCTTGTGGCCTGTGGAATGTTGTCCCACTCCTCTTCAATGGCTGTGCAAAGTTGCGGGAACAGGAAGACGCTGTCGTACACGGAATTGTGTACAGATTCTTGCGACCTGAGGTTGTGCATTATCATGCTGAAACATGAGGTGATGGCGGCGGCTGAATGGCACGACAATGGGCCTCAGGATCTCGTCAAGGTATCTCTTTGCATTCAAATTGCCATCGATATAATGCAATTGTGTTCGTTGTCAATAGCTTATGACTGCCCATACCATAACCCCACTGCCACCATGCAGCACTCTGTTCACAATGTTGACATCAGCAAACCACTATCCCACACGACGCCATACACGTGGTCTGCGGTTGTGAGGCCGGTTGAACGTACTGCCAAATGCCAAGAGTGTGAAAAGCTGTCAGCAAGGCAAAGGATGGCTACTTTGAGGAATCTCAAATATAAAATATATTTGTATTTGTTTAACACTTTTTTGGTTACTACATGATTCCATATGTTTTATTTCATAGTTCTGATGTCTTCACTATTATTCTACAATGTAGAAAATAGTAAAAATAAAGAAAAACCCTTGAATGAGTAGGTGCGTCCAAACTTTGACTGGTACGGTATTTTAACATGTTTTGTGGTTATGCCACATTAAGTGGATGAATTGACAACAGGCTGTCATAGCATGTGCAGTTTTGCAGACCTCACCTCATCAATGGTCATTGTGAAAGAGGGAGGGGGAGTGAAGAACAGGCCCACCTTTGAGGAGCAGCCACACACAGAAGTGTCTCTACACATTGTCACCTGACATCTTCCTCTTCCCTGGTGCTGTGTAGGCTAGTCCAAGGGATTCACAGGGGCCTTTACTGCCTCCATGACACAGGGGCATGGGAGAGTGCAATACCAGAGCACTGAGTGTCATGTCTGCTTTTAACCATTTGTAGATTATCCTCTGTATGTCTCTTGACTGTTAAGCAAATAATATGACAGGTATAGGTATGACCTGCAATTTGCTCAGATGTTTTAAATGTCAAATTGCTTTAGGCTACAATGACATGACATCGATAAGTCATTTGCATTAAAAAAAACAGGCATTTTATTGTATTTGTGTTTGGGCATTGAGTGTGTCTAGGTGTGTGAGCATGTGTGTGTGTTTGTGACTGTGGCAAGTCAAGAGAGTGACCTGGGTTAGGGGGGTGTGATGAATTTGGGGAACGGGGGATACATATCTGTGAAAAGCTGAGGGAGAGGAGAGAGCACGGCTGGAGGCAGATTGGCTTGTGGCATAAAGAGGAAATAAAAGCTGGCCACTGGACCATTTAGGGACTGGAGCTGGGTGTTACAATATAAATTGTCCATCCCTGTTTCTGGTCATAAGGTTGATGCACTCCAACCACCAAATCTATCATGAACTGATTTGATTTCCAATGAATCCTACTGGGGAACTTCTAAAAAGATTACACTGGAGAGCCTAGGTTAAAGGGTTAGGTGAAACAGGGTAATTCAAAATCAATAATTAGCTTTTAGACTAGGGCGAAATCATGAGGGACTGTCTTGGATGTGTCTTCTCTATCAGTCTCGGAGGCTTTAGAGGAAAGTAGACATAGCAAATCAGAACTTGAGGCAATGAAAACCAGCCATTGTGGAAATCCTAAGTGTTGGAACTACAACAGGCACTGAGACCATTGTGCTTAGGTTCTGTTGTAAAGCGTGTGACTCTCTCTCTCTCTCCCTCTTTCTCTGACTATTTGGACACCAGAGGAGGCTGGTGAAGGGAGTACAGCATGGCTCATAATAATGGCGTCTTACAGGAGCAATTAGGGTTAACTGCCTTGCTCATTTTTCACCTAGTCTCGGGGATTCTAACCAACGATCTTTCAGTTACTGGCCCAATGCTCTTAACCGCTAAGCTACCTGTCGCCAATATCATAGCAGTGAGTTGACGTTCAGGGCACTGAGGGCAGAGGCAAACAGGACCATGCCTCTGAGGTCACTCTGATGGGGTAAAGGGGAACTTTACAGTTAGTAGGCTTGGCTTTAGGCAGTGTCTCGGTTTTAAAGGCTCTCTATTTCTCAGCAAACAGTTGTCAGCACCTCGTTAGTCTAACTCCACCAAACTGTGTGTTTTATGAGTTGAAGTATGATCAGTAAATTATCATAAATCCATAAGTGAAAGTAGTCTATCTATGATGGGGGAAATAGGCAGGGAAGTGGAAGTTAGTCTCTGGTCAATGGGAATAAATCTAGCCTGAAAGAGAGGCACACTGTTTTTCAAACCAGTAAAGAAGAATATAGTAAAAATCTGTTAAACAGAATTATTTCACAACCGATCATTATACTTTACAGCTTTGTTTCACAGATGACTGCATGCATGTGGTGAGAAAAACTCGATAAAACAAACAATAAAAACGCAACCGCTATCATTTTAACGGGCAAAACCGCACGGCTTCAAGTTTTGTTGGTTTTTCCAAAAAAACTCCAAAGCCACGGACACCGTTTGAAAGTAGAAAACAGAATAAATGTGATTTATGCACCACCTACACATAAAGTAATTCCAAATGAGGCCGATGTTTAGGTCGAATCGTAAAGGAGCTCCCGTTCTGACCTACCAGCGTGTTCCGTGACCACCCATAAAAGTCCAAGTGTGTCGGAGATGACCTTGGATGGCCTGGGGCCAGGGGCATGGAAGTCTTACCATATTGTTGTCAGAGTAGATCATCAGCAGAGTACATGAAAGGAATACATTCCAGGTTTTATGGGCCAAGGCGGCTGCTGAAGCCTTTGCTCAGGAGTGAATTCATGTACCCCATTGCAAGGATTAATAACACCAGGCTCATTAGTGCATCCCCACTACCGAGACCCCTGGTGGGAGGCATGATGGGAAAAGAACCAACTGCATCGCGAGCCATCCTGACCATGCTCTCTTCCGCAAATCATCATCCTCTCTCGAACATTTTTATTGTAAAGAATTTATCTGACTATTCTATCATGGAAGGTCCCTCAGTATATTTTCCGCTGTGTAGCAAGAACAAACATGGAATCAAAGGGATGGTGTTTACGCAAGTCAAAGCTTATGTTACCACACTTGCTGTCTTTGAAATAGACAGATTCCACACATTTTATTTGGTTATATATTGCTTTCTTCAATGGCTATAAAATGGCATTTGAAATCACTTCTGCTTTCTCTGCTCTCCTTTTACTTAAGTTGCTGAAAAAGCAATATTAAAAATGATGTGGCTTATAGGAACTTGATTGTAGGTCAATTTCTGCCAAATTTGAGTCATGCACATATTCTTAATTTCCTTAATGACATTTTACGTCCCCAAACTTTTTGTTGTTGTTGTAAAATGTCAAATGTATTCTTGCTTGATGTATGTGTATGTAATTCCAGATACTCCACTCAGGCGGAGAAAATTATTATGTAATACAAGTCTCTCCCTTCTCAATCTTCTGCCAGCCAGTCACTGAGGTAGCCAAGGGAATTCTCCACTATGTATGCAGCACATTATACGTAATCCAATGTAGGAATTGAAGCTATATATTTTTTTAAACACATGAATGCATAAAATCAGAGGAATGTTACTTATTAACGTTCCACAGATAAGCCTCCGTATATCTCAGGATGCTGTTTCTGTATCTGTACTCTCTGCGTACATATGGATGGAGGGGGCGGATTATTGTTGCATCCTGTATCTGGGGGATGTGTTTAGCCTAGGCTGAAGCTCAATACTTGGATATAAGAAGGAGGTTTTCAGGGGGCTATGATAATCCACTGTGTTAAGATAAATCTTCAAAGTCAGGTACCTACGCTGCTTACAGAGATATAGGATTGAAAGGCATACAGACTGTATTTGATCCCAAGGCACGCCAACATAATTTTTGGATTATTGCATTACGGGAAGTGTCACCATCAGGCCTTCTGGGACATGGACACAATATGGAAGACGGGGCCTCATGGTGAAGTATCAGGCTTGGTGTGCACTTTATGTCTGACTTTACAACCACTCTTACAACTAGGAAAAATCTTTCAAAGTACAATAGGCCTAGATAAACAGTATTCTAAGCTTGAAGTACATCATTCTGGACTGGAGTGTCCTATTGTTTTTTAATGGCCTGTGTCAAGGCAGCAGTCCCATTCTCCATTTGCACCCTCTGGCAAGTTAAGTGTAAAATATTAGTCCTGCTGATTATTGTAAATTTTTTATGGACTATGGTTATATTGCTGTGATTGCATGTATCTTGTGAGACGTGTCAATGTTTTCCATTACATGTTGAAATACGGAACATATTGAGGCTAGTCTGTGGATTCAAATTATCACTGCATGGTTTTGACACATGTAGCCAACCCTTATCTTCTCTTAGTGAATCATGGGTAAAACATGTGAGCTTGTGAAATCCAAGATGGATGCCAGTCATCTGGCCTCCATCTCACCCTCATCCTCGTTTTAACATCAACCTTTGTTGACCTACTTCTCCCCATCCATCCCATCCCATGCCAGAGGAATCAACATGAGGGGCCAAGCAAAATGGCAGGTGCTAAAAGTTTGGCTGGATATATGTGTTCTGTGGAACATGAGGCGTAAGGAGTGGGGAGGAAGGGGGAGGAATAGAAGGATGGCAGAGTTGTATCGACTCGGCATCAAGCCTTGGAAGATAACACACCCTTGACAGGCACATTCTCTTGGCTGGGGGGGTGGGGGGGCAAACAGCCTTGCACTTCAGCGAACCCACAGCCACCAAGACACGGTAGCGCTGCTCACCCCCGATACTCTATCCCACAAGTACTATTACGGCCGAACAAGGTGGGCTTTTATCACATTGCTAATCCTGACTCAGAAACTGCATTTCGGTCCCCTCTTTATTTTCCCTCACCCCTTTTTAGACAGGGAACACAAACAGATGCATACCACAGGAGTACTCCTGCTCTGCCTCAGTGTGATTAAATCAGTGAGTCAGAAGTGAGAATGTAGTTTCTAGAGAAACACAAAGGAAAGTCCTAACTGACTCTATGCTAGTGGGAGGATGGCTATGTAGCATGGTTTAAGGCTGACCCCGCAGTGAAACCGTGCCATTGCCCAGGGATCTCTAGTACCTCTCTGGGGGCCTGCACTTACAATGCTAGACTTGGCTCTCCAATGCACTTCTCTGTCTGTCAATCTCAGTAAATGTCTAGCTAATATATTTATATGACTTAACTTACTTGCAGAAATTATTCTTGGCTTTCAGTACATTTTCTCAGACATCAATCAAATAATAAACAATTCAATTGTTCATTCAACAATGGTGGAATTTTTGGTTCTGAAGGAATGCATCCAGTGACAAAATGCAATTAGGGACCACAGAATGGAATTGTATTAAAACATTCCCTGTAATTTGGCAGCTGCGTGTTTTAGATGTATTGGAGCAGGCCACACACACATGCACCGCATGAGACCTGTGTGCAGCGGACCCCTTCAATATTGAACACAGGCACAGGCCATGCGTCTCTGTATTTACATGTAAATGGCCTACAACAATCTGCGTCCCTCCTGTACTGTAGGATCCCTCCAGAAGGCTGGTGGAAGGATGGGTGACGACTAGTCAGATGGAGAGACCACATCAGATGGGCTTGCATGGCTCTGGAGCCAAAGCACCAAAGGAAGAGCCTGGCAGTCAGGGAAACAGCAGGGACTCCCACATACATTGTGGCGGAGCATAGCGGTTCAGTTTAACTGGAGAGAAGCACAGTGTCAAGTGCAAAAGCAAAGAACCCTTTGTCAGAATCAAGATTTTCTTTTCAGAAAATTAGCTTACCTGTTCCCCAGAACAAGGTCCAGCAAAGTAGAAAGTGAGAGAGGTATGGACCCACTGGGCACACACTGGTTGACTCAACATTGTTTCCACATAATTTCAATAAAATTACATTGAACCAATGTGGAATAGATGTTGAATTGATGTCTGTGCCCAGTGGGGAGTAACTGTGTTTAATCGTTTTTTTAACCCAGAGGGTTAAGAATTGACAGAAATGTAACGGAAAGTTTGGTCATAGTACAACCCATTGGCAGCAACTGTAAATGAATGCCTCCAACACAGCCATACGAAGAGGTATCAAGACAAACTCCTTCAGGTTGGACTTCCCTGAAGTGCAGGGGTCTTGCGTGACAAGAAACGCTGAACAGCAACGATCATGAGTCTCCAAGTTACACGGGGAAGGGAAAGGAGTCTATCTGTTCCTTTGGATCGTCTGTCGAGTGTTTGTCATGTTTGTCGTGTCCTTCTGTGCTAGCAGGTTAGATATGGTGGAGGTCTAGACACATTGATCAAACATTCTGTCGGTCAGGGACGGGGAAGCTTCCTTTCCAGGATCATCTGATTGCTTTGGACCTTGCTAGAACAGAACAGCTGGGACCAGTTGGCCCCAAACTTGGCGCTAATGCTCTGGGTTCTGTTTAAAAAATCTGTTGTATAGGCAACCAACGACTCATTCCCCCCCCCCCCCCCTCCCCCCCCCACAAACACAAATGCTTGCATTTTATTAGTCACTCATGCACATAG
Source organism: Coregonus clupeaformis (assembly GCF_020615455.1). Lineage (NCBI taxonomy): Eukaryota > Metazoa > Chordata > Actinopteri > Salmoniformes > Salmonidae > Coregonus > Coregonus clupeaformis. The sequence continues at coordinate 36,745,449 of NC_059208.1, forward strand.
ACATCCACATACAATATTAAGTTGTCAGATAATGTGCAACTCACAAATGTATATATTCAAAAGGTTTAGAGCCCAATTTAAGTGTAGAGCCCACACAAAAAATTTAGGTGAATAAGCAGACAATGGGCTATGTCTTGAATATCTAATGAATCTAATGAGCATAAAATATACAAAGAACATGACAACTATTAAGTGAAAACCCCCTTGGACTGGTATAAAGCATCATCTTTCCTTATCTGCTCAGTAAGAAAAATTACGCACAGGGGATCCCCTATGAAAAGGGACGCTACACAACTCTTTCCAATCACACAAAAAAGTGTGATAAAGTAGCAGAGGACATCCCAACATAATACATACATGTAGGCCTGATTGAAGAGTGAAGAGTGCCCCCCCCACCTCCACACCAGCAAGAGTAACGATCACACCTTCAGTGAGTAGGCTGTCGAAAGGGGAGCCCCGGGTTGAGGCGGTGTGTGTGTGTAGGACACAGCAAGGTACATTTGTGTGGGAGGTGTTAGAGTTGAGACCCCTTCATATACAGTCAAAAAGAACAACGTATGAAAACAATACTCATGCCATTACCTATGGGGTCTTGTTTCAGGCTGTTCATTCTCTGTCGTGATAGGTATTTTGTTGAATTCTGCTATGGTATTTTGGTATTAATCTAGTGACCTTTAATCAACAGCAACACTCAGCTTGGGTGGTTTGGCATGTCCTTATATTTGATATATTGGAAGAGCTGTGGTCTATATCCTAGTTTGTGCAATATCAGCCCACATAGAAGTTGTTTAGGACAAGTTTTTTGACCTTTGAGGTTCCTGTTGCTTGCGACACGGGGGTGTGGTGAGAATCGTGGGTAACCAGGTACACCTCTGATACCCATCTAGTCTATGTGTGTGTGGGTGGGCTTGAGGTGAAGTGAGTCAGTGTGTGGGTGGAAGAGTGAGTGGGTGGGTGGGCCGCTCCAAGTTTGCGTACTTCCTCTTTCTCACTCTTCTTTCACTCTCTTCTCTCCTGACCCAATATTGTGTTCAATAATATGTACCAGCCAATCATCCCCTGTTCATAGTGATTTATTCAGTGAGGCTGTCTTTCAACGTGACAAAATAACCTGATTTAAGACATCCGGTTTCCACCTATCACTGTCCATTCCGATCTTGACAGGCCCTACATGACTTGAGGGTCAGTGCAAGGGTAAGGCATGGCTAGCCGATCACTGCCAATGCCAGGTACGTTCCGCTCTGTGCTCTTTGTGTTCTGTGACATGCCTAAAAAGGGTCTCTACCTCCCCCCATGCTCCTGCCTGCCTGCCAGTGCCTGTGAGTGTAGCCGTGGTTTCCATAGCAGGAAGAGGAGTCTGTGACCCTCCTCCCTGCCGAGACCAGAAGGCCTGCTCCCGAGCTCTGCCAGCTCCGCCACAGTCTGGGGCACTGATGTCATAATGGCAGGAGCCTGTGGGCGGCTGCTATTGGTGAGTCGTACTAACACCGGATTCCGGAGTGCCATCAGCTGGTTGTGTAATATTTGTTTTGTTTGTTTTTGTGGGGGGCCAAATAACTTTAGGTAGAAAACAAAGATGTTCTTCACGCACATGTACACTTGGTGATGTGTAGATGTTGTTGTGAAGGTCTTTAGGGTCTTTGGAAGGATTTTGAGCACAAGCAGGTATTGAGTTTTAGATTACCCTTTGATACGGGTGATCTCCCCACGTCTGTGTTTATGGTTCGGTGCTATCTCCTGTAAAAAGCAGCAGCAGGGGCGAACCATCACATTTGGTGCCCATGGAGCTTTTCTTCTGTCTTTTCAGTACAATTTTTACTAACCTCATTTGCATCTGCTAATTAGATCCTGTTAGCATAATTCATACACATGACACCCTTTTGAAGCCAATGAATAGATACATCTCCAGACAAATCGCAAAGAGCATATAATGAGGTTCAAGTTACTCATAAATACATGTTTCTGAAGGGAGCAAACCATGAGAGAAAATTGTAGCCTACCTGAAAACCAACAGGGAAAGTCGGAAACTGGCTAATCAGATTTTATTTATTTTTTAACTATGATTCCTGATTTTCTGGAAACCCGATTTGGCGTGGCAAAAAATACAGAGATTTCTGCACATGTGCACGATTCCTTTTTTGCGTAGCTGTTGCCCACTCCGCTGCCTACGTAGCTGCTGCTCAGTGCTCCGCTGCTGCTTTGATCAGTGATGAACGCCTTTGTCAGGTGTAGCCTACACACTTCATGTTGTACACAAAGGACATGGTCAACATGTTCAAACTATTGCATTCCATGCCTAAGTAGACTATTAAGCATATTCATACGATTTCATATTATTTTTTCAGGTGGGGAGTTAGGCTACATGCAGCTATCTTGGCAGCATATAAAACACAAGCAAGACAGAGACCCAGTCTAATTAGCGATTTAATGTCATTTCTGTTCATCATCATTGCAAACATTGACTATAGCAGGAGGCAGACAGGCAGTCAAAGTAGTAGTGTTCTTTTTCATCAACTCTGGCTAGTGGTTTCGATATGACAGCAACTATAAAGATTAGCCTACATCATCACACAAAATGCTGATAGTTTTTTCTCCAATGCAATGAATGTGTAGGGACTGCATCCTGCTTGTGCAACTGCAATATTCTTTACAACAGACAGAGAAGGTGGTAGCCTTCAAAATGGCCTTGAATGTTCGTTCAAATCCCCACTGGGTTTTTATTTCAGCTGTCCAGAAATATGAGGCAGAGACATAAGCTACATCCTCATGGTTCAGAAGAGGGTGAGTAAAGAGAGAAATGTGAAGGAAGGTGGAGTGTGAGCAGCAGCTACGCTTATATATTTTTTGCCTAACACGTGCAGAACGTGATCCAGATCCGTAGCTTTAAGAAAGCGGTTTCCAGCGGGGCTGGAGCGGGGCAGGGGTGAAAACTCCATATTCGCAGCCATGGCCAACTTTAAAATGTTCAGAAACCATTGCCAATGCTATCTTCACATATTGAACCAGCACAGCAGGTATTTGTGTAGTGTTCTATTTAGAATGCACTTTTGTTGAAAATCACTTGTAACATATCCATAAAATACAGTGACGTTAAAGATGACTACAGATGGTATGACTGGTTCATAAAGACTCAATTAAGAATCTGAGATACCCTACCACTCATTTCAAGTCAAAATAAGCTATAAGCAAATATGTTTTCTCAATAACACATGAATATTGATATATACACATGTTTAAATATGCATAAATAGGCATGTGTATGATTCATGATATACTTACACAATAAGGCCCGAGGGGGTGTGGCACAGTATATGGCCAATAAATATACCACTGCTAAGGGCTGTTCTTAGGCACAACGCAACACGGAGTGCCTGGATACAGCCCTTAGCCTTAGTAAATTGGCCATATACCACAAAGCCTTGAGGTGCCAACGTAATTAGAACAGTTAACAAGTCTTCTTACGTCATACCCGTGATATATTGTCTCATATACCACAGCTTTCAGCCAATCAGCATCCAGGGCTCGAATGACCCGGTTTATAAAGCGGGATATTCACTGAGGGAAAATATATAGATAGAGTACCTTGCAGGTTGTCAAAACAAGAAGAGGCCCTCTAAGGAGTTGAGCTGATAACGGCCTCATCATGATCTATTCCTGATATAACTTCACAGCAGCTGTCAGGCTGTAGCACCGAAACCTGGGTCTTATTTTCTACATTAGATAGAAATTTGATCTCTCGCTGATATCAGTCTCCCTAATATCGACAGTATGTATTGGCATGGTAGTCACATAGCAGGTAAGATGTAATTACAGGGTATGCTCATATTGTTACATAGTACTTAAAAATGTATATTCCAACCAAATCCAGTAATGTAGTCATGAAAAGAGAGAGTAAATTAGCCAAGCTCCAAGTCTTGAAGTTGTTCTAAAGTGAAGAGGTGCATCTGCATTCTACAGTAGGGAGGCCCCAGTAGGGAGCCTTGAGTCATCCCATGTGAAGCATGGCCTGGCCTGTCTAGAGGCTACAGGACGTGAAACCAGTAGGGAGCCTGCCGTGTGTGTGTGTGTGTGTGTGCGCGTGCATACGTGTGGATGCACGTTTATAGTATGTACTATATGTGTGTGTTCCCGTCTGGTCTCTCCAACCGGTTGATCTTTCACATTTCGCATGGGCAGGAGGGACAGGAGGCTGCCAGGGTGCAGCCGGAGCCTGGGTACAGTACGCTAGCAGTGCCCAGCATTCATTAGCACCTCCCAAGCTGTCTGCACTTTCACCAAACGCTCTCTAACATGCACTCACTGGCTCCCCGCTCCCTCCCGTCACCCTGCTCAAAGACCTTCACCACGCGTTGGCTTCACTTAGCCGCAGCTGAGGCCTCCATCTTGGCTTGGTCCAAGTCAACTTTGGTGGAGTTCATCCACCGACACTCAGAAGGCTGTCAACTTAATTGAAGTCCTCAGTAGTAGTAGTGATGTGATGATCAACTTTAGCTTGCTAAGGTCTATCAGTACACTCCTGAGTGTGACGCTGATATGGCTTGCCTCCTAAGTCTTTACTTTATAGATTATGTAAAAAAAATATTCAGCGCTCATTTCTCCTATGATCGCAATCAGTTCACTAACAATAACTAGGATCAGTGGAATCAACCATCACACTATCACAACAACCAAACCCCGCTCAACCCCTACTACCATCCATCTCCCAGCAGAGCAGGCCTATAATCTCTCCACCAGGTATCTATATCATGGCACCTCTCACTGTCACCCTTGACTGGTCAGAGCAGACTGAGAGCTGATCAACACTAACAGGTGCTTATGAACTGTACCATGGCAGCTCCGCTAAGAAAGAGGCCAATCTGCGAAAAAAGGTGATTCACCCTCAGAGTGAGAAACAGCCCCCCCACTGTGGTTTATGTCCAGCACTCAGGCAACCTGGTCACTTGGTTTTTTACACTTTACACCGCCATGCGTCTTCATGACGCTACTCCTGAGAGAACGAGGGAGAGAGGGATGGGGAGGAGGAGAGGGAGATGTGAGCAGTGACCTGAGGTCTGAATCTGTGAACCCTGATGCTGCAGCAGGCGACATGGCACACTCCAGGCTGATGAGTGAGGTGTCACTCTTTCTTTCACCCCCCCCTCCCCCCTCCCTCTCTCTTACTCCCGCTCTCTCTCTGTCTCTCTCCCTCTCCCTTTCCTCGCAGGATCAACAGGCAGGGGATACCTCAGAGAGCTTAGATTAGGGTGTAAAGAACACAGCAGGAGGGGTGTTTAGCATACACTACCAGTCAAATGTTTGGACACACCTACTCATTCAAGGGTTTTTCTTTATTTTTACAATTTTTTACATTGTAGAATAAACTATGAAATAACACATATGGAATCAGGTAGTGACCAAAAAAGTGTTAAACAAATCAAAATATATTTTATCTTTGAGATTCTTCCAATAGCCGCCTTGCTGACAGCTTTGCACACCCTTGGCATTCTCTCAACCAGTTTCATGAGGTAATCACCTGGAATGCATTTCAATTGACAGGTGTGCCTTCTTCGTGGAATTTCTTTCCTTCTTAGGGGGGTATTGCCCTATTTGGTAAAAGACCAAGTCCATATTTTGGCTAAAACAGCTCAAATAAGCAAGGGTTACTTTAAGACATGAAGGTCAGTCAATGCAGAATATTTCAAGGACTTTGAAAGTTTCTTCAAGTGCAGTCGCAAAAACCACCAGCGCTATGATGAAACTGGCTCTCATGAGGACTGCCACAGGAATGGAAGACCCAGAGTTACCTCTCCTGCAGAGGATAAGTTCATTAGAGTTACCAGCCTCAGAAATTGCAGCCCAAATAAATGCTTCACAATGTTCAAGTCACAGACACATCTCAACATCAACTGTTCAGAGGAGACTGTGTGAATCAGGCCTTCATGGTCGAATTGCTGCAAAGAAACCACTACTAAAGGACACCAATACGAAGAAGAGACCTGCTTGGGCCAAGAAACACGAGCAATGGATATTATACTGGTGGAAATGTGTCCTTTGGTCTGGAGTCCAAATTGGAGATTTTTGGTTCCAACCGCCGTGTCTTTGTGAGACGCGGTGTGGGTGAACGGATGATCTCCGCATGTGTAGTTCCCACCGTAAAGCATGGAGGAGAAGATGTTATGTTGTGGGGGTGCTTTGCTGGTGACACTGTATGTGATTTAACCAGCATGGCTACCACAGCATTCTGCAGCGATTTGCCATCCCATCTGGTTTTTGCTTAGTGGGATTATCATTTGTTTTTCAACAGGACAATGACCCAACACAGCTCCAGGCTGTAAGGGCTATTTTACCAAGAAGGAGAGTGATTGAGTGCTGCATCAGATGACATGGCCTCCACAATCCCCCAACCTCAACCCAATTGGGATGGTTTGGGATGAGTCAGACCGCAGAGTGAAGGAAAAGCAGCCAACAAGTGCTCAGCATATGTGGGAACTCCTTCAAGACTGTTGGAAAAGCATTCCAGGTGAAGCTGGTTGAGAGAATGCCATGTCTTCATTATTATTCTACAATCTAGAAAAAAAACCTTGAATGAGTAGGTGTGTCCAAACATTTGACTGGTACTGATTTGCCATCCCATCTGGTTTGGGCTTAGTGGGATTATCATTTGTTTTTCAACAGGTCAAGCAAAAACATTTGAATGGTACTGTAGTTCTGGCAGCCTGCCAACCGGTTCCCTTAATAACAGGATTGTGCCTATGCCACACAGTATCACCCATTATCAGTGGAGGGTAGTCCTGTTTTTCACAGTGGCTTTTTGGGGGGGGCTGACACACTGTCCTCTCACTATTACCTGATTAGTATACATGATTACTGTAGCAGACTGGGACGCCTAATGCTTTGAGAAATAAATTGTGGCATTTAGCATTTTCGCTAACACTGTTTGGTTGGTTTGAGGGGTATGTTTGTGTTCTTGTTTGAAGGATCAAGTTTACATTCTGGTTTGAAGGGCATATTTCAGTTACCAGTGCCAATAAACTAAATCTGGGAAGAAAAGGCTCCTGAACAGCTTCTACCCCTAAGCGATAAGACTGCAGAACAGTTCATCCATGGCTACCTGGACTACTTGCATTGACCCTTTTTTGCACGGACTCTCTTGCACTGACTCTATGCACACTCACTGGGCTCTACCCACACACTCACACATACTTACACTGACACTCCAACACACACACGCACAAGCTCACGCACACGCACGCACGCACGCACACACACACACACAGATACACACGCTTTTACAATCTTCACGTATGCTGCTGCTATTCTGTTTATTATCTATCCTGATTGCCTAGTCACTTTTACTCCTACCTACATGTACATATTACCTCAACTATCTCGTACCCCATCACATTGACTAGGTACAGGTTACATCCTTGTATGTAGCCTCGTTATTGTTATCTATGATGTTACTATTTTCTATTTTTATTAGCACATTTTCTTACTTTTTAACTCTGCATTGTTGGGAAAGGGCTCACAAGTAAGCATTTCACGGTAAAGTTTACACCTGTTGTATTCGGCGCATGTGACAAATAAAATTTGATTTGATTTGATTTACTGTGAAGCATATGAGACAAAGAACTAGCAAAACACGTATCCAGTAGTATGTTTTGGAGCTATTTGATCTGAGCAATGTCTGCTGAACCATAACCCACTGTAATTCACTTTCACTTTTAGTTGTCAGTCTCATCTCTGCAGCAGCTGATAGCCTCCACAGTAGATATGTTAGCCTGCAGGCTAATGTAAATGCTAAGGGCTTTGAAGGCTAATCCGGACTGAAGGTTTGTGCCACGATCGCATGGTGCTCATCTAAGCCGAAGCATGTTCTGACTGTCCATCCCTGAGCACTTGCGTCCCCTTCAAATCCCCTCAAACAGATAGGACACATTGACAGCCACTTGGTTGGAATTTAGTTTCAGGCCAATTAGCTCAACAGCAGACGAACCCCAAAAAGCAGCAAGCTGTTCCACAACATTCTGCCGAACAAGGGGGTAATGGTATTTGATAGGGAATGTATTTCGATGCTAACCCATGTCGTGTTGAATATAATCATGATAGATAGGGAAGGAGGGCTTGGAGTCTTGGGGCCAATTAACGCCTCTGAATTTGTCTTGCTAACTCATCATGCAGAGGCTCTGTCTGTGTTAGCATATGTAATGATCTGGAATTAAAACACTTCTAACTAAGCATACTATCGTAAAGGAAAACTATATTATCCTGCTTTATTATTTTGGGAGTATGTTTGATCATCTGCCTGATATACACTTTGCAGTATATAACACCTTCCACTCTAAATCAAATTAAATTAACATTCTCTATGCATAGGGATCTTGCCCTTAATTATTGTATATATAGAGGTTTAACTGTCGTCAGGTATTGATGCATTAAATCCACCTTTCAAAGGTGTTATACTCATTAACACTTGCCTTTGGTTAAAATGCACCCACAAAGAAAGACAAATACCTAGATATTTAAAACTGACAGTGTCTCATTGCTGATGATGATATGTGTAGGTATTACATCTTGTATAGTGCTTAGTAAATATACTTTTTACTATGTATGAAAGAGAGTTCCTCAACAAGGGCATAAACTCTTTAAATGAATTTATTATAAAAACAGTGGATTACATAGCATTTTTTGTCTGCATTGTCTCTTGGTCCACAATTTCAAAGTACCCAGATCAATAGATCTTCAATAGATTGACACAGGTGGACTTTAAAAAAACGGCAATATTTTCACAATATGTGGTTTTGCTTGTAGCCCCTTTTTTATTTTTTATTTTTTTAAAATCTAAGTTGTATTCCAAATATTCAGACAGTGAGACAAAGGTGTTTATCAGCACTGTTGCTTTTGGACCGGCATTGTAGCGAACATCCTCTGAGGCAGAATTGCAAAGAGGCCACCGCTGACTCCAACTACATTTAGGAGCTGCCACGCTTATGGGACAGCCTGTTGGGCCCTTCATGGGCCTTCTCCATGCCACGAAAAACAAATGAATGGTGGGCGAAAAGGGAGAACATTTATAAAGCCAGCGCCCACACCAGTTTTTTTCTCTAAGTGAACAATACCAGCATTGTTCAGCAGGGGCTCTGGCATGCCTGACGGTGGTTCATTGTTTGTGCAAAAATCAACAACTTAGAAAATAGATTTTGAAATGTCTGGTTTCAGGTTCCAATGAGTGTTCACTTTCAGAATACTTTTTGTTGAGATTCTGAAGAAGCCAATCCCACATTCCACTTGACCCTGGATGGATGTAAAGTAAACCATCACTGGTCACGACGCTGTGCTCTCCTGCTACAGCACGTCAGTCCCCTTTCACCTTCGGCTCACCATGATCTGTTTGGGTAGATGTTGAATGTAAAGTGCACATACCCTGAATCCCGACCCTCCTCCTCAACCCTCCTCCTCTCCAACTTCCCCCTTCACATTCAGCGTGTTGGCCTTTGTCTGTCTTAATTGAGCCCCCTACTCCATTTAATCGGCTGTTTAATACTTATTGAAACAGAGCTAGTGCTGCGGGTTAAATACATCTTATCCCTTCATTAAAAGAGTTGTAAGGCTGGTCGAGGGCCGCAAGATTGCGTCCATTAATTAGGGGGTCTCTCTCTGCGCCCCTGTCAGGCCGCATGGAGGGGCATTGAGGGGCATAGCGGCGGGCTGTGAATGGTGGGAGAGGAGGAAAGGAGAAGGATGGATGCAAGCTTAAATACAGCAGGGGAGAACAAGGAGTTGGGAGTTTCTTTAGGTATCAAAGCTTGTCACTGAATGATTTTGTTCTGTATACATTTCTTCAGCACCATTTTATTCCTTGAGAATAATGTTGAAGGTGGATAATTAGGTGGAGTTCAAGGTGGATAATTACTGACATCAAAATTAATTGAATGTGGAGGGAGATAGGAAGCACCTCTTCTTTTTTATCACAGCATGTTGATTATTTGAAAATACAGTATATTCCTATTTTACAAATCACAACAATAGGTGTAATCTATACAGCATTCAATTTGAAAATAATGAATAATGTTATGGAATCTTTTCCAAGTGAGTGTCTAAATCAATTCATTTTGTAGTCGTTGTTATAACATTCTTGTAAGTAATGTGTGCATGTATAACTGGTGTACATTTCACTATTTGAAAAGATTACAAAACTGCAACTTTAGTTTGTAGGATCACTTGTCTTTACGGTATGAGGTGGGTGCAGTGTTGGCATTAAGCTGCCGGTCCCCATGCTAATGTTCCTGACTCTGTACAGGGTGGTGAGCTGCTCTGTGGCACGACAGGCAGGCCCAACATCGTCTTGTCTGGGCTCAGAGCCATGATGCATGGGCCACAACCCTCCTGTATCCTCCTTCTACACCCCCTCCCATCCCTTTCACTTCACTATGGTGTTCTGAACACTAAACGTTAATAGGCCCCTCGTATTTACTCTTCTGTCCTCACGTCCTCACATCTGAAGACACCTTTTGATGAGGAGCTTCCTTTGATGAAAAGACACCTTTTGATGACCTGACCTCAGGCTTGCCAGCAAAATGTAGCTTGTAATAGGTTTGACACACTTTACATTTCAGAAATAGTACATTTTAGTTTGAAATGATCTAATCCATTTTTATGTTATAGGATCCAGTTTTAGAATACAGTTTTCTCATCCTATGACCTATGTGAGTCGGTCTGTTGACACAGGCTTGCAGTCTCTTGCACTAATGATGTTGGAGAGCATCGAGGCCCTTGAGGACAACCAGTGCTTGACTTGGACTGGAGCTGTCCGGAGTGCCGTATCGGCACCTCCAAATCTTGGGGGAACTGCGTACCGGCTCCTCTATAAAACAAAGTGGCCTAACACCGGCCCGGATTCACACACAGCGTCAAAAAAAGGTTGATCAAAGCGGAATGAAGGCGGGATCTGCATTGAATAGCAATGGAGAGTGGGCGTTCATATCCTGATTCCGCTTTGTTCAAGTCTATTTGCCGCTAGTCTGTGAATCTGGTGTATGCGTGCCAGTAGAATGTTCAAGTCTGAGAATGCACATATTGAGAATTCGCCAGCCTGAATGTGCAGGATGTGCTGTTCCAAGTTGTCAAATTAGGGTTTTCCTTTTAAAATATATTATCAATCACTTTCAAATCTACATATCACCCATGCTCAGAATTAGGCCTATATCCTTCAGCGTGTCTCTCTGTGTGTGCTCTGCATCATATGCGTGTGTATCAGTGCGAGTGGGCCATTGTCCAAGGAGAGAGAGAGAGAGAGAGAGACAATTTCAGCAGCAGGTAGCCTATAAAATATTTATAGACTAACTATAGCCAATTCAAAACATAGCTTGTAGTATAGCTAGCTATCTATTTAGCAATAAGCATTAATGTCGTTGACTCGCTTTGAACTAGCCTACTTTATCAATTTGATCCCTTATTCATTGAATGAGAGAATACTTGTATAAAAACATAAGTATTTGGTTGTATTGTTGCAATATTTTATACCAAGGGTGGTCAACAATCCTCCAGGAGAGCTACTGGGTGTGCAGGATTTTGTTTGAGCCCTGCTCTAACACACCGCATTGTAGCCTAAACATCAACTGCTCAACAGGACCTTGAGATGCAGACTCGGGTGTGTTTCAGGGCTGGATCAAAAGCCTGCACACCAAGTAGCTCTCCAGATGGAGGGTTGACTACATGTGTTTTATGCAGTAGCCTAACATTGCAGTTATCCTACTTTGTGGGGGTTTAAGTGCCTTGATCAAGGGCACAATTGCAGGAGATAGTAGGCTTACATGGGATCAGAGACCAGCAGCCTTGTAGTGTCAATACCACATTCATGCTGACTTTTTCATGTAGGCTACATAGAGACGCCACCAATTATTGTTCATGGAAATTTGGTTAAAAGTTATGGAGAAGTCATGGAAAAGTCATGAAATTCCATTTGTCAAAATGTCTATGAACCCTTACCAGTGAATAATCAGAGGTCTCTATAATGTCATTTGGGAATTTCTGTGAAGATAGTGTAATAAACAGATTTGAAGAAAGACAGCTCCTGCATCTCTTTCATCCCTAGTCAAGCATTGAGGACATCTCTTCTTCTCTGGAGTTGGACAAGCAGACAGCGATCATCTTGAACGTACATCACCCCCCCCCCCCTCCCCCCGACACTTTGAGAGCGTTTCTCGCTGTATATTTTATCACTTTCTCTTAAGACTTGTGCTCAGCTACGCCTCGGCTCCTCTTAATAAACACAGCCAAAAGACGAGAAAAACGACTCGCTCCAAAGATTTCTTCATCATTTGAACCAAGCAGGGGCACATTTAACAGATAAATGTTTCACTGTTTTAGTAAAATGTATCTTTTCACACCTGTAAATATCGTGCTTGGATCGTTTGGTAACCAGTTCCTCTGAGGGAAGGCCACATGTCTTGTTGAGAGCTTGGGGCTGACAAAATGGTGGAGTTTATTTTGAACTGTCAGGGTACGGAAAGGATTGTGGCACATGCACAAACATTGTATATAAGTATATACAGTATAACATTTAACACATTTTTATCAATTGTTGCTGGAAATAATTAACTGTGCACAGTATAGTTACTTTTTTCCAAATATGGCTCGTGCTCATTCAACGGAATCGCGGATTTGTTGTGATCTGTTTTTGGTTGAGTTCTTTTTCTACATTAAACATGCATTTTGCTTGTATTCAATCACACAACAATTATAATTATTCTGTCGTTGTGCATTTATGAATATCATTGCCTATTTTAATGTATTAATCAGACAATATGTTGTCACATTTACGGGATGTCAATATCATCAGAGATTAATTATTTGTCACCTCACTATATGTTCGTTAATGTTATGAAATGAAAGTGTAATTGAAGTGTGACAGCAAGTTGAGAGTTCTCCTTTCTGATTGTAGAAAAACTGATAGAGATGTAGGCGTGTAATCACACCAAGGTACTGACACTCTCTGAAGACAGACATTATATTTTCTAGTGCCAACAAGTTCATGACTCAAATCCTGTGGATGTCAGCACATGTAGTCATCATAAAATTAAGAACAAGGATAAAATAATAACAACAAAATGTCAGATAAGGTTCTCTGAGATGCTGCCGTTTGTGTCTTTACAAATTAAACAAATTGAATGATAAATCACCCTCACGCACACACGTGCACATGCTCACACTCATAACATGCTCTATCAGAAATAATCCTCAAATTTGTCCCCTGCAGTTTTCTGCAAAAATGTAGTTTACTTAAAAAATGATCAATTTGCTTCTTAGACACCAGATTCAATTCACTCCTCACATTTCAAGGTATGTCATCGCCTTGTGTGTACAGTACAGTACGCAAGCCTCTTTTGTCAAAACACACAAGTCCTGACAGGTATCTATTGATCATTACTCCGAGCAGGTGGATCAATCCTACGATCAATATGGCTCCTGTTGAGGTGCTGAGATTTCTAGGGGACAAGTCACGACGTGCACCGTACAGCATCCCCAACCACCACCACCATCTACCCCCTCCTATGGTAGTACTCAGCCCTGTCTAATTGCCTACAGCCACCTCCCCTACCTCTCTCCCCCCTCACCCCTATCCATGCCCCCTCCTCCACCCTTCCACCCATCCCACCCCTCCCACCCCTCCTCCCCTCCACCCAGCCCCAGGCCAGAGCAGCCCTCGTGGCAGTCGGTCGGTTGTGAGGGGCTCAGGAGAGTGGCCTCGGCTGGGGCCCCCTCACTCACACTCAGCTCAATGTGTTAATAGATCCAATGCCATCTTATTTTCTCACTTCTATGAGACGGCGAGGGGCGACCAGGCGGGAACGGCAGTCTGCCGCGTTGGAAGGCCTGGGAGGAAGAGGGGGAAGGCAGGGGGAGGTGAAGGTGGAGGGAGGGTTGCGGCACTCTACCAAGGAGGTCAAATAGAAGGCAGGGGGCACAAGTTCATCAGTGCAACGTAGGAGGATTGGATAAAGAGGGAAAGTGTGGAGAGGGGAGGGATGGAGGATACTAAGAACCACTGCTGGGTTTTAGTTTTTTTTGCCTTTTCTCTTTATATCGGATGCCTCGGAGGGCCACTTTACGTGATTGGCCTAAACGTGAGAGCAGGGGTCACAGGTTTTGTCACCCATCCATAGCATCAGTTTCTCATCATGTTATTCACAGCTGAGCAAGTCAGTGGCAGAGAGCTTTGACGCTCTATTCCTCATAAGAGAGAGGAGATGCAAAAGCCATAAAAGAGCATACTCATTCATTTTCATTGTATTCTTGAAATTCTGTGTTCGATTTTTGACTCTCTTATGTTTATGGCAACTTACACTGAGTGTACAAAACATTACGAACACCTGCTCTTTCCATGACATAGACTGACCAGGTGAATCCAGGTGAAAGCTATGATCCCTTATTGATGTCACCTGTTAAATCCACTTCAATCAGTGTAGATGAAGGGGAAGAGACAGGTTAAAGAAGGATTTCTAAGCCTTGAGACAATTGAGACATGGATTGTGCATGTGTGCCATTCAGATGGTGAATGGGCAAGACAAAAGATTGAAGTGCCTTTGAACGGGGTATGGTAGTAGGTGCCAGGCGCACAGGTTTGAGTGTGTGAAGAACCGCAACGCTGCTGGATTTCTCACGCTCAACAGTTTCCTGTGTGTATCAAGAATGGTCCACCCACCACCCAAAGGACAACATTGACCAGCATCCCTGTGGAATGCTTTCGACAACTTGTAGAGTCCATGCCCTGACGAATTCAGGCGTTCTGAGGGCAAACGGAGGTGCAACACAATATTAGGAAGGGGCATGGAGACTATGTTCAAACCAGGATATAACTTGTTGTGCACAACATTTTCCAGGACAGACATTATTCAAGAAATTAAAACAAAATAATGAAAAATATTAATTGACTATTAATTGACCGTAATGACTGCCAGCACATCATTCAAAATCAGTGAGGTAGTAGTGAAACAAGTACGTTTATGGTAGATATTTTTGCATTACATACTGTAATCTCATTGTACTAAAGAGTACAAAATCAGGCTGAGGTACTCCCACAGTGCTGTGCTTTTTGTTGAAGTGAAAGTAAATCATGTCAGACTAGACCACAGACCACCATTGCAGATACATTTGATCAAAAAGCAGTTTTCATGAGCAAACTACACAAGAACATAAGAATCTCTGCTTTGTTTGCACCTACCAGAACTCCCACACAGTAACCAGCGTGAGTCATGACTCACATCTGTCTGTCAGTTGGTTTATGAAGGAGAACAGAGCAGTCCTTTTTGAGATATTTGTCAAAAAACAAACAAAAAAAAGCCACAAAGAAAGCAGCACTTGTTTTCAGATTGATACACTGGTAAATTGTCAAAAGGGCAAAGTGTTTGCCACGAGAGTAGATATCTGAATACAATTTGGCCTGGGTGAAGCCATGTTAATCTAATTTACTTGGCACATTCTATAAAACTGCACGTAATGGCGGCAAGGTAATTGTAGACAGGACTGCAATTAAGTTTTCTAATGACACTTGTCACAATGTCAGAGAGCCCGATTATTTCACATAGACATTGAACATTGCTGTCCTTTTGCATTTCTCCTCAGGGTGTAAAGGTTAGAAGGATCAGAAAGTATAAAAGTTCACATAGACATCCTCATATGTTAGGAGGGAAAGGAGGAGGATGGTGTGTAGGCACTCGGCAGGCACAGACTTGGCCCTGAGCTAGGTCATCCTATTCAACTATTGCTGTACATATACTATTCTATATATAATGCTGTTTCTTTTATACTCCGGGCTCCAACAATGTTTGTCCTAATATTTCTATATTTGCCATTCTCCTTTCTATATTTCTTAATTCCATTATTTTACTTAGATTTGCGTGTATTGTTGTGCATTTTTAGATATTACTGCACTGTTGGAGCTAGGAACACAAGCATTTTGCTACACCCGTAATAACATCTGCTAAACATGTGTTTGCGACCAATACAATTTGATTTGATTTGATTTTAGCCAAATGTGTCTTAAGTGTTTTGGGTTCCTCACCTTGCCCTGGCCCTGTCACGTTGGTCACAGTGTCCCTCTCTGGGCGCCGGGGATACGAGGTGACTCTGACAGCCAGGGTGGCTTCCATGTCATGGAGGTGAGACAAGGCTCTCCGGCTAAATGGCCTGACTGGGGGAACCCCTTTGGGTCCGCAGCGTGTGAAAAAAACAACAACATCCTTTCTCAACTTGGCTGTGGTGTCTCGCGATGATGTTAATGATATGTTCAAGATGGACACCCCCTGTAGCCATGTATGATATCGGCTCCTTCTCCATGCATCCCAAGGTCCACCGTCCAATAGAGGTGAAATACAACGCAGTCATTTGATGTGGCAGTGTGTTAAGACATTCATTAGGGTTTAATTGAAGAGACGGCTTTAGGAGGGAAGGAGGGACAAAGATGTTGTTCTGTTGGAATTACAGAGTTCGTCTCTGTGAGGTGAGAAGTAACAGAGACATGTCAAAGGTCACCAGGGGCCAGAGGCCAGCCACAGTGGATACATTCAGTCACTGTGTACACACTTTATTTAGATGCTAATGCACATTCAAACACTGAACACATACAACACACACACACTCGTGCATGCACGATTGCACACCAATGCAAACCTACTTTTGACAGGGAGGGGTATCTGAATGACTGATGAGGGGATAGTATCTGTCTCATGCCCTTCTCCTTTGCCCCCTCTCCTGTATGGCTCACACCCCTGTCGTGCCCTAGCACTCACATCCAGCCCTGGCCACACACAAGGTCACTCATCTGTTTATAAAACAGATGCTTTCAGATGGCTACTTTCAGCTTATGGTGTGTGTGTGTGTGTGTGTGTGTGTGTATGTGTGTGTGTGTGTGTGTGTGTGTGTGTGTGTGTGTGTGTGTGTGTGTGTGTGTGTGTGTGTGTGTGTGTGTGTGTGTGTGTGTGTGTGTCTGTGTCTGTGTCTGTGTCTGTGTCTGTGTCTGTGTCTGTGTGTGTGCATCGGTGTCGCAGGTGGGCGTAAAGTAATTTGGGTTTGTACTCTCTATAATGCCTGTGACCTTTTGCTTCAAGTCACCCTTTATTTGTTTAAATCTTTATCCATTTCAAATGATGAACCTATTTAATTATGTTTTGTAATAGACCATGAATAGCAATGGAAGTAGTCCACGATGAAACCCATACATGAACACATACAATATTGAGGAACCGACTAGATACTTCCTCTGTCTACATTGCCTTTGTCCTGAACAGGCTGTCACTGAGGGTGAACCAGGGGGAGTTAAGGTCACCTGTGATATGCTGGAAAGGAAAAGGCCCCCCGTCTCAATACAGAACCACATGCACGCATGCATGCACACACACACACATGCAAACGCAAAGGCACGCACACACGCACACACACACACACACACACACACACACACACACACACACACACACACACACACACACACACACACACACACACACACACACACACACTTTCAGTGTTTTGGTATGGTCCCGCCCTGCTGGGCCTTAGTAATGGCAGTGTTTGTGTTGGTCAGCAGGGTCTCTGTCCACACAGTCAGAGGGGTCAGTACCACCACAGCAGGCATTGGACAGAGGGGTACACACAGAGTGGAGGGTACCACTCCTAGTTTGGGGGGGGGTCCACTCCACACTCCCCCACACATTCAAGCCAATGCATTCAATGTCTGTCAGGGTCTTCTCTGTGGGCTCTGGCCTTGGCATCCCACTGTAAGAGAGGCATAAACTGGCATAGGCTGACACTGGCTGTCCCATATGGCACCCTATTCCCTATATAGTGCATAGGGCTCTGGTCAGAAGCAGTGCACTATGTAGAGAATATCCTGCCATTTGGGACACAGGCATAAGCTTCCTTGCGGCGCTGCATATGATTAGCTGGACCATTGGGCAGCTTGGCCACAGTGCTGCCTGGGCCATGGGCATTGGTCCACAGGGCAAGGGCAAGGACATCAGGGACTCTGCCAAGGTGGAAGCGGATCTTGTGCTTGTTTACAATGCATTGTGCTGACTTGGAGTATTTCAGTTCTATCTCCATTGCATCATATGGATAGCATTGCCAGTATACTGTATCTATGTATTGCCAGTATTTATGTCTCACACTTAGATAGTGTCTATGTGCAAAATTGGGTACTGGTCATAAATATTCACAGTATCTCTGAATTGGCATTATTCTGACCATATTTTATATATATTTTACCTTTATGTTATGATAGAGATGGGAGGCATATAATATCATTGTCACCTGTGTAAGGTCAAGAGGTACAAAGTGCCTGAAGCTGGTGCTATTTTTCTCTGTACTGTCAGTGCAACACAGCACACTTGATCTCCAATAGGATATATTGGTCTATTCATTCACAGGCCTCTCTAGAAAATGAGATTTTATCTCAATGAGACTAACCTGTAACGTGTATAAACAATGGAAAAATACATGTATCAATTCACAACCATTTGACCTGTACACTATGAGTGCTTGAGCTCTTGCCCATGTCTTGTCTTGTTTCACATTTCTACAATTGTTCTCTGACAGGAAAGGGTTAAACGATCTCAATCTTTTTAAAACAGCAGTCCAAGAAGCTGTCTTTCAGCCTGATCAAGTCATTCTTTCACACCTCAAACTTCGCAGGTGTGTGACGTCCGTCTGTTGCAGCCTCTCTCTCTTTTTCTCTCCTTTTTTCACTTGCAGATCCGAACACCATAGTCCCACATGGATACATCCTCGCTATTATCATCCAGCTCCAACACCCTCTTACCATGCCAACCCCCCTTACAGCACATATCCCAACACTAACTTACCCCCTCTCTAGCCCCCACCCCCCACCCCCCACCCCCCCACCCCCCCACCCCCCTACTCCCTTACAGTACCCCCTACCCCTTTAACCCCCTGGCTTCCCTCTCCCAAACCCCTCCACTCCCTCTCCTTTCCCTGAGGGTGGTGGGTGTGGGTCGCTTCTTCCCTCTGCCTTGCCACCTCGGCCCTGTGCTGTCACTCTGGATGGCTCCTTGTCCACTCTTCCCTGCTGTGATTGAGCATTACGAGGTGTTTCACGCCTCTGTGCATTAGCCCAGAAAGCGGCGAGGGGAGGGGAGCGAGGAGGGTAGGGCTGCGGGTAAATGATACGTATGGATCGCAGGGGCACAGGGTTCAACGGAGGGTCAGGTCTGCGCCACTGATGGTGCACGTGTGGACACGCACACACCAACACTTTCTCTCTCACACTTAGGCAGATACTGTACACAGGCGCTACAGTTGGACATTTGAGCAGGGATTCCTATTCGCCAAGTACATTTACACATACTCAGAATTTTTGTTGGTGATATGGTGCTGCTAGTGACAATATTTAAAGACAGAATACAGACAATGGAGTTTAAACAAAGTTTACATATATTATATACAACTAGGTAGAGTGAGCATAGAGCTGTAAGAGAATGAGTAGATATACAAATATACAGTGGGTATACGGTTGATATACAGTGGGTATACGGTTGATATACAGTGGGTATACGGTTGATATACAGTGGGTATACGGTTGCTACGGTTGGGCTCTCGAGTGGCGCAGCGGTCTAAGGCACTGCGTCTCAGTGCTTGAGGCGGCACTACAGACCCCCTGGTTCGATTCCAGGCTGTATCACAACCGGCCGTGATTGGGAGTCCCATAGGGCGGCGCACAATTGGCCCAGCGTCGTCCGGGTTTGGCCGGTGTAGGCTGTCATTGTAAATAAGAATTTGTTCTTAACTGACTTGCCTAGTTAAATAAAGGTTCAACAACAACAATATACAGTGGATGTACAGGATCAGTATGAATATGTCTAGATGGAGAGACTGCAATGCAGTATAGTGCAGTTATTTTGTGTACAGTTCAGAGATGGCTTGATGCCGTGTGCAGCATAATCCTTTAGTGTCTATGGGCCAGATGGCCAGTTGGTGAGGGGAATAAACTTTTCAGGTGGTGAGAGGTTTTGGTCATGAATTACCTGAACCGCCTGCCAGAGGATAATTTTTGGAGGAGCTGGTGACCGGCGTGGGAGTGGTCGGCAATGATCTTTCCTGCACGCTTCCTTGCCCTGGAGTCGTGCAGGACCTCGATGGAGGGCAGGTGGCAGACGATGACCCTCTCTGCAGACCGCTTAATGTGTTACAGTTTACCCTTGCAGCGGGGCAGACGCAGACCCAAACCAGACGGTAATGGAGGAGGTAAGGATGGACTCAACAATTGATGTGAGATGTAGCTTTTTTTCAGCTGCCGCAAGTATACATCCGCTAGTGTGCCTTCTTGGTGACTGCTGTGATGTTGTCCTCCCACTTCAGGTTGTTGGAGATGATGGTCCCCAAGAATTTGAATGATTCAGCTGTGCTAACAGCTGAACCATCAATCTCGAGGGGAACAGATGGTGGGGGGCGTTTTCTGAAGTCAACCACCATTTCCACTGTTTTGTCTGTGTTGAGTTCCACGTTATTGCGACTGCACCAGGTCACTAGCCGGTCGACCTCTCCACGGCACATGGACTCATCGCCATCAGTGATGAGACCGACCAGAGTGGTGTCATCTGCAAACTTGATTAGTTTGACAGATGCGTTGTTGGAGGTGCAGTCATTGGTGTAGAGTGAGTAGAATAGAGGTGAGAGACTGCATTCTTGCTGCACTCCGGTGCTGAGGGATAAAGAGTTTGAAAGGTGTTTTCCCAGCTTCACGTGTTGCGTCCTGTTAGACAGGAAGTCAGTGATCCACTGACTGATGGAGCTGGACACATTCAGCTGGGAGAGTTTGTCTTGTTGCAGTTCTGGGATGATGGTATTGAACGCAGAGCTAAAGACCACAAACAATATCCTTGCATATGTCTTTGGGTTATCGAGGTGTTTGAGGATGTAGTGTAGGCCCATAGACCTGTTAGCTCTGTAGGCAAACTGCAGTAGGTCGAGGGAGGCGTCAGTAATATTTTTGAGATAGGACAGTACCAGGCGTTCAAAGGTTTTCATGATGACCGAGGTGAGCGCTACAGCTCTGTAGTCGTTCAGGCAGGACACCTTTATAGTTTTTTTCGGGACTGGAACAATGATGGAAGATTTGAAACAGGCAGGAACAGTGCATTGCTCTAGTGACTGGTTGAATATGTCCGTGAAAACAGGGAAGAGCTGGTCAGCGCAGTGCTTAAGTGTGGCTGGAGAGACCTTGTCCGGGCCAGCAGCCTTCCTGCTGTTCTGTTTCCTAAAGAGTCTGTTGATCTCCTGCTCTGTGATGACCAGGGGTGGGGGTAGGGCAGCCTGGGACAGGCTGGGTGGAGGGAGGGGTGGTGGGGGATTCCTGGGATGGCAGAAGGGTAGAGGAGAGAGGAGCCTGGAGAGGAATGGGGAAGGGAGGGGTGGGAGGTGGGGTAGATGATAGGGAAAATAAAGATAAATACAAATTCATACAAAAACAGACACACACACTAATGAATAAACAATCACAAATGAAATAGACTATGCACTTGCAGAAGTAATACTTTTCTAACCCTTGGTGGCAGCTCAGCCACAGCATGTTTGAAATAATAAGAGCATCTAATTAATGGATTCTGACGAAGGCATTTCTGCACTGTGCACTGTTCACAGTCAGTCAGTCAGTGGAGGTTTGAATGGTATCGGGGGTGTTCAGTCAGTCAGTGCTCCATCCCTGACCTTTCCCCAGGTCCCCTCCAATTAGCACACACCCTGTTGCACACCCATGAGCGGTGGGGACGTGCTCGATAACGCTTCCGTCTCGCCTGCTTAACCCTTTCACCGCCTACACCCCCCTGCCCCCTCACCCCACCCCCTCACACCCAGAGAGACATACTTTATTTAATTGTGTTTTCTCTCATATAGTATCATTATGTTTTATGTGATCTGCTAATAGCCATTTGACCTCATAAATGAGGCATGATTGAAGTTGAATTCAATATGAGTTGAATATGATAATGGATTAATATTGGATTGAATATGATAACGGTGCCTGTAAAATGCTGTTTACGATAACAGATATTCCATGTAATCTGCCATTTCCAGTGAGAACCCTGAAGTGCCCAGTGTTGGTGTTGCATTGTTGACTGACTATATTTGAAACGTGTCACACTGGCCCTGTGAGCTTCCATCGATACACTGCTGCTCTGATATCCTCCTCCAGGTTTTGTTTTCTGGTGTAGGGACACGCTTCTAACATGACTCTTTCAGCCTGAGTAAACAGACTACAGGGCTCCCGAGCCGACACTGCATACACAGACTACACACTACTGTACCTGCACTACAAAGGGCCCTCAGTGCCCTCTTAGACACTGAAGGTAAGTCTGGGCTCTTGTTTCCAGACCCAGGCACCTTGTACTATTGTAGGGAGAACTGATCCCCCCTTCACCCTCCTCCTTCTCCTCCTTCTCCTCTGCTCCGGGAGTCACTCTCTGGCAGACAAGACATATCCAGATCAATATTGTTTTCCAAGGGGCTGCTGGGTTTGTCTGAGGGGAGCATTCTGAAGTGTCTTCCCAGTCTATGGATTCTCTGTTATTGTCTCTGTCTGTCTCACTCGCTCTTTCTCATCATTTTCTTGTCTTTCTTTCTCTTGCCCTCTGACTCCCTTTGTTTCTTTATTTCTTACTACCTTTTTCCTCCCTGCCCACTCCCTCTCTTAACATCCAACGCCCAATGTTTCTCTGTCCACTTTCTGTCCCTTTTAACCTCGCTTTTCTTTTCTGTCCCTCTGTGTCTGTAATTTCCCCCTCTCCTCCAATATATGTCCTCTCTCTCTCTGTCTGTCATTTCCCTCTCTCCTCCCTCTCTTTCCCTTTACCTCTCCCTCTCTCCCTCGCCGCCCGCAACCCCGGGGCTCGACAAGCTGGCCGGGCCGCTGCATCTGCCAGCACATCTTTAGCGGCTTGGCAGCGAGTGGCGTCCGTCACAGGTTGTAATCAAACCTGCCTGGAAACGAACGGAGAGGGGCCCCCCTTCTGGCTGATTAATCATAATGTAATTTTAATTAAAAAGCACAGTGTCAAAGGGTTTAGCTGCCTGAGAAGTGAGCCCAGATTGCCACGCAGCGGCAGCCCTCAGTTTGCACACAGGAAATGCGTCCTGACAAATCCACGCGACCGCGCCAAGAAAAACAAAGGCGGCCATTACCGGGATATTGTCATTGGAGGGGGAGGATGGAGGGGGGGATGGGGGGAGGTGAGTGGGGGAGAAATGGATGACGAGCGGGAAGGAGGGGTGAGGAGGGGGTAGAAGGGTTGTGGGTCACGCTGTCATGGCAATTGGGTCTCGGTGCGAACGCCCGTGCCACGCGAGGCAAGAGCGAGAGGGGAGGAGAGGCGTGAGATTCAGATATTTTTTTGTCAGGGGGTGGATGTTGTTTGTGGGTGGATATTGTGACCACATGTGAGAGATGCTTTAGGGTGGGTGGGTGGTTGCATGCATGCAGCATTACGTTCATATGTCTCAGATGGATGTATGGTCTAGTCAGTGTCGTCTACCTGTGCAGTTGCTCCTGTACCTCTTGTAATATGCTCCAGGCCAACCTTTAGCCATGTGTGGATGATAGCTACTTAAGACAGGGCCAGTCTCAGCAGGAAGCCAGAGGGTTGGCTAGGGTCAGATAAGGCTTTGGTGGAGACGTGGTGGGTCAACACTGGTGAAGACCAGGCCTTAGCCCCAAACACACGCATAGCTACATGGTATTAAAGTGATGATGACAGATTACAGACATGGGTGAGCTGTGTGTCCGTGTGCCCATAAGGAAGTGTGAGATCAGGGGTTATTTGGAAAATATGACACACACACACATGCACGCACACACAAACACACACACACACACCACTGAGACAAGAGCACAAAAGACAAGAGACTCCAAAAATCTGTTGATGTGCCCTTGAGCAAGGCACTTAACCTTAATTGCTCCTGTAAATTGCTCTGGATAAGACTGTCTTCTAAATGACTAAAATGTAGATGAACTTGTGTACAGTCCTTCAAAACCTCTCACAGATTTACCACCAAGCCTTAATGACTGAACACTGCGCCCTGCCCTGGGACAGCGAGACAAAGGGACATGGCCTTTGTGATCAAGGGAAGCAGAGAGCCAGCTTACCCATGGGGAGAAGAGAGAAAGAGTGAGAGAGAGAAAAGGAGACAGATAGAAGGCAGTGGCTTTTATCCCCCTCCCTCTCCAGGGGTACAGATTGTACTCCTAAAAAGCATTAGGGACCCATGTAGTCTAATTGTGTTTCTGTGGTGAGGTCCGCGAGGTGACGATTCCTCAGGCCCCCCCTGTGTCACTGACCCCCACTGTGCTCTCTCTCTCTCTCTCTCTCTCTCTCGCTCTCTCTCTCTCTCCCTCTCTCTCTCTCTCTCTCTCCCTCCCTCTCTCTCTCTCTCTCTCTCTCTCCCTCCCTCTCTCTCTCTCTCTCTCTCCTCCCCCCTATCGGATGACCTTTGGAGGGTGGAGGATGCTGGGAGGGGGACAGGGGGGCTCATGCTCCTCAGGGTCCCAGGCTGAAGGGGCTGAGGGGGTGAAGGTGAGAGACCGTGAAGGGCCTTCTTCCACCCGGTCACAACACGCATGTGATTTCTCCCTCCAGGTGTCTTGTCGTGTGATTGGCAGCATCGCCAAGTGAAGGCCCATAAACGAAGCATGATGGCTGCTGTCCCTTGTTGCTGTGGCAGGTCCCTTGTTGCTGGATCACGGGAAGATTAGTATTATTGCTGAGAGCGGACAATTATCAATATTCAGAATTATGTACTGTAGGAGCACAGGAATTAACAGAGGGGATAGTCAAGGCCCCATAGAAGCAATTGACATATACTGAGTGTACAAAAAATTAGGAACACCTTCCTAATATTGAGTTGCACCCCCTTTTGCCCTCAGAACAGCCTCAATTCATCAGGGCATGGACCCTAGAAGGTGTCGAAAGCATTCCACAGGGATGCTGGCCAATGTTGACTCCAATGCTTCCACAGTTGTGTCAAGTTTGCTGGATGTCCTTAGGGTGGTGGACCATTCTTGATACACACGGGAAACTGTTGAGCATGAAAAACACAGCAGCATTGCAGTTCTTGGCACACTCAAACCGATGCACCTGGCACCTACTACCATACCCCATTCAAAGGCACTTCAATCTTTTGTCTTTCCCATTCACCCTCTGAATGGCACACACACAATCCATGTCTCAATTGTCTCAAGGCTTAGAACTCCTTCTTTAACCTGTCTCCTCCCCTTCATCTACACTGATTGAAGTGGATTTAACAGGTGACATCAATAAGGGATCATAGCTTTCACCTGGATTTACCTGGTCAGTCTATGTCATGGAAAGATAAGGTGTTTTGTTCACTCAGTGTATATCAGTCATCAAGACAAAATAATGTGTACCAAATCACATCCATATTTCTTATTTCAACATCTTGAAAGCCCCCAATTAAAAAAGATATAAACATTTTAGCAGACGCTCTTATCCAGAGCGACTTACAGGAGCAATTAGGGTTAAGTGCCTTGCTCAAGGGCACATCGATAGATTTTTCACCTAGTCAGCTCGGGGATTAGAACCAGCGACCTTTCGGTTACTGGCACAACGCTCTTAACCACTAAGCTACCTACCGCCCATGAAGAAATTAAGAAAACACATTTCTAAGCTTATGGGCAGCAGGTAGCTTAGTGGTATTATGGTATTTTGTTGGTAGAATTCAATATCCTCATCTACTCATTTCAATTTCTTCATGGCTTTGGTAACTAAACCAACTCAATTGAGCTAACATTATGAGTAGAATGCTAGCATTGAGGGAGTAATGAGGTCTCCATATGATATGATAGGAACCATTTTGTCCTGTGATCCAGGGAGGCATGCTCCAGCCTTGCTATTTGCTCTGAATCAGCCGTGTAGTGCTAGGACAAAAACCTAAAAGTGTACCCAGGGGGGGCCCCAGGACCGAGTTTGGGAAACCCTGACGTAGAGAGACGAAAAACACAGCCACACAAACATAGAAACATATCCTGGTGATTAGCATATGTATTACAAGATAACCTTTCCTTTAGAATCAACAGTTGATGAGGAGTTGATGAGGAGCAGTGTTGTGCTGCAACTCTGCCAGTCCCCTTTCACCCTGAGAGCTGGCTGTTGGACTCCCGGTTTCTCCTAAAGGAACCACCCGCTGTTCGCCTTAACCACGTTCTAAAAACCCCATCTGTTAAGTCATTATTGTGTCCACAACCATCTGAAGCTGGGGACCAACCTTCAAGCTAACAGGGAGGGAGTTGGTGGGGGTTGGAAGGATTTTAGGGGGTTATTCTTTTTATGAAGTCAGGGGGTCTTTTTGGTGGCATGATGACACAACCCTCTCACTTTGTTTGGCGTATGTTAGATTACATAATGCTGAAAGCCTCAGTCATGTTTAGAATAAGAAAATAACCACAGGCTCTATGATCTTACATTTATTAAAGCATATTTTAACATATTATGAAATTAATACTACCGGTAGTATGAATCCATGGCCATCTTTGAGCAATTATTGATTTAAGTAATAAATTCACAATTACTCAATGTAATACAATTTTGAAAAATTGCTCAAATGTACAGTATTTTCCTGTAGTATAAATTGGATTAGAATGATTACACACAGTAATATACTTACATGATCTAATTCACAATACAACTTTACTATTTACTGTACAGGACAAAACAAAGGTAAAGACATCAAATGTCATTGTCAGTGAAATATAACACTGATAAAATATACTGAACAAAAATATAAACGCAACATGTAAAGTGTTGGTCCCATGTTTCATGAACTGAAATAAAATATCTCAGAAATTATAGATATGCACAAAAAGCTTATTTCTCTCAAATGTTGTGCACAATTTTGTTTTCATCCCTGTTAGTGAGCGTTCTCCTTTGCCAAGATAATCCATCCACCTGACAGGTGTGGCATATCAAGAAGCTGATTAAACAGCATGATCATTATACAGGTGCAACTTGTGCTGGGTACAATAAAAGGCCACTCTAAAATGTGCAGTTTTGTCACACAACACATTGCCACAGATGTCTCAAGTTTTGAGGGAGTGAGCAATTGCATGCTGACTGCAGGAATGTCCACCAGGGCTGTTGCAAGAGACCATAAGCCGCCTCCAATGTCGTTTTAGAGAATTTGGCAGTACGTCCAACCTCACAACCGCAGACCACGTGTAACCACGCCAGCCCGGGATCTCCACATCCGGCTTCTTCTTGGTCTGAGACGAGCCACCTGGACAGCTGATGAAACTGTGGCTTTGCACAACTGAAGAATTTCTGCACAAACTGTCAGAAACCGTCTCAGGGAAGCTTGTCTTCCTCACCAGGGTCTTCACCTGATTGCAATTCGGCGTTGTAACCGACTTCAGTGGGCAAATACGGACCTTTGATGGCCACTGGCACACTGGAGAAGTGTGCTCTTCACAGATGAATCCTGATTTCAACTGTCCCGGGCAGATGGCAGACAGCATGTATGGCGTGGTGTGTGCGAGCGGTTTGCTGATGTCAACGTTGTGAACAGAGTGCCCCATGGTGGCGATGTGATTATGGTATGGGCAGGCATAAGCTATAGACATCGAACACAATTGCTTTTTATTGATGGCAATTTGAATGCCAGAACTGCTTCATTCGCTGCTCGTTCACGTTGCTTGTTCACGCTGCTCGTTCCGTGGGTAAGCGAATGCTCCTACTACTGTCTCTCCCAAGCATCTTTGACCAGTGTTTTGGCTTACTGCCCCGCATACTGCTTATATCCACAGCACTAACTTGCGAGTTGGTAACCTCCCTCTCGTTTAGTAAAATGCAGCCAGGATCCATATAGTGAGCAAATTCTCCACTTTCTCTTTGTTTATCATACTGGTGCATTTGTGATCAAGTCTGTGTTGCTTGTGTGTGTTTACCATTTCACTGGCAGAGCTTGTTTTCAGGAGGCGGGGTGTGGGTTGTGTTTGCGAACTCATTTTAGCTCACAACTAAATCAAATCAAATCAAATGTTATTGGCCACATGCGCCGAATACAACAGGTGCAGACATTACAGTGAAATGCTTACTTACAGCCCTTAACCAACAGTGCATTTATTTTTAACAAAAAAAGTAAAAATAAAACAACAACAAAAAAAGTGTTGGGAAAAAAAGAGCAGAAGTAAAATAAAATAACAGTAGGGAGGCCATATATACAGGGGGGTACCGGTGCAGAGTCAATGTGCGGGGGCACCGGCTAGTTGAGGTAGTTGAAGTAATATGTACATGTGGGTAGAGTTAAAGTGACTATGCATAAATAATTAACAGAGTAGCAGCAGCGTAAAAGGATGGGGTGGGGGGCAGTGCAAATAGTCCGGGTAGCCATGATTAGCTGTTCAGGAGTCTTATGGCATGGGGGTAGAAGCTGTTGAGAAGTCTTTTGGACCTAGACTTGGCACTCCGGTACCGCTTGCCGTGCGGTAGCAGAGAGAACAGTCTATGACTAGGGTGGCTGGAGTCTTTGACAATTTTGAGGGCCTTCCTCTGACACCGCCTGGTATAGAGGTCCTGGATGGCAGGAAGCTTGGCCCCAGTGATGTACTGGGCCATACGCACTACCCTCTGTAGTGCCTTGCGGTCGGAGGCCAAGCAGTTGCCATACCAGGCGGTGATGCAACCAGTAAGGATGCTCTCGATGGTGCAGCTGTAGAATTTTTTGAGGATCTGAGGACCCATGCCAAATCTTTTCAGTCTCCTGAGGGGGAATAGGCTTTGTCGTGCCCTCTTCACGACTGTCTTGGTGTGTTTGGACCATGATAGTTCATTGGTGATGTGGACACCAAGGAACTTGAAGCTCTCAACCTGTTCCACTACAGCCCCGTCGATGAGAATGGGGGCGTGCTCAGTCCTCTTTTTTTTCCTGTAGTCCACAATCATCTCCTTTGTCTTGGTCACGTTGAGGGAGAGGTTGTTGTCCTGGCACCACACGGCCAGGTCTCTGACCTCCTCCCTATAGGCTGTCTCATCGTTGTCGGTGATCAGGCCTACCACTGTTGTGTCGTCGGCAAACTTAATGATGGTGTTGGAGTCAAGCCTGGCCATGCAGTCATGGGTGAACAGAGAGTACAGGAGGGGACTGAGCACGCACTCCTGAGGGGCCCCCGTGTTGAGGATCAGTGTGGCAGATGTGTTGTTACCTACCCTTACCACCTGGGGGCGGCCCGTCAGGAAGTCCAGGATCCAGTTGCAGAGGGAGGTGTTTAGTCCCAGGATCCTTAGCTTAGTGATGAGCTTAGAGGGCACTATGGTCATCAACCATAGGTCATCAACTAGCTCGTAGCATGGCTAATACTAGACAGAAAAATGCGGCAAAGCTCAATGTGGAAGAGGAATACGTATCAAGCACTACACTCCATGTACTACTTGATCAACAAAAATAGTTCTATAAAGATCTAATAGATCTGCAGGAAATAACTTTAAGTCCTTATTGGAACTCTTTATGGAGTCTACCAACAAAAGGGTTGATGATCTGTTTAGGATGTAATGGAATTTAAACATAGCTTGGGATTTACGCAGTTGGAGGTGGAGGAGCTAAAGGGAGTGAATGTCACCAGCCAGACTGCATTCAAAACCATGTCTGAGGATTTTGCAATTTTCCTAACAACATTTGACAAGCACTCTTCCAAAGAAGACTACCTCGAAAACCAATCGATGTGCAATTACATTTTTATCGATGAAATTGAGGATGTAAAGACTGAAACTTGGCATGACACAGAAGTCAAGGCCAAGAAACTCCTGGCAGATCAACTCAAACTGGACCCTAAACTCATCGAGATGGAGAGGGTACATAGGAATGGCACTTCCTTCCCAGATGTACGGCCCAGATCTATAGTGGTGAAACTGCTCATGTTCAAAGACAAGGAGGAGATTCTCAGGAGAGCCAAGTGCCTGAAGGGAACCAAAATCTTCATTAATGAAGACTTCTCTGAAAAGGAACGCCTCAAAAGAAAGGACCTGCTGATTGAAGAACAAAAAAAAAGTAACATTGCATACCTGAAGTATAATCAGCTAGTGACTCCGCTATAGTCAACTGATTTGACACACACACACGCACACACACACACACATACACACACACACACACACACACACACACACACACACACACACACACACACACACACACACACACACACACACACACACACACATATTTACTCTACTTTGTTCATGTGTTTCACCTAGCCTCTTGACCAAAAACACACATTGCTCTAAATGTCATAACCCTCTGAAGTCTTCAGTGGTGTTATGTGGACTGTGTCAATGTGCATTCCATAGGAAGTGCACCCCTATTGATAAAGCTAACACAAATTGATGGTTCTATTGGACATGTACTTCTATGTTTCCGTTCCATTCTCTGGATAATTCCGACTGTGTATCTCTCTTAGTTGGGCAGGATAACAACCTTGATAACGTGGTCTTTAACCCATTAGATATTAATGAAGTGAACGATAAATATAATGGTTGTGTTGATCCAGATTCAAATTTCCAGAGATTTACCAGAGATGAGTCTATCACTTGTGTTTACTATGATGTTAAGCAATTTAACAACCTGTATAGCAGTTTATCTTTTTTTGGTGGTGGTATTTTACCCCCTTTTTCTCCCCAATTTCGTGATATCCAATTGCGATCTTGTCTCATCGCTGCAACTCTCCAATGGGCTCGGGAGAGGCAAAAGTCAAGTCATGCGTCCTCTGAAACATGACCCGCCAAACCGCGCTCCTTAGCACCCGCCCACTTAACCCGGAAGCCAGCCACAACAGCGTGATGACCAAAGTAAAGCCCCCCCAGCCAAACCCTCCCCTGACCAATTGTGCACCACCCTATTGGACTCCCGGTCACAGCCGGTTATGACACAGCCTGGGATCGAACCCAGGTCTGTAGTGACGCCTCAAGCACAGCAATGCAGTACCTTAGACCACTGCGCCACTCGGGAGGCCATAGCAGGTTATTTAACTCCAAGACAAGCTTATTTTATACCTTTCATTTGAATTGTCTTCTCACAATCATGCATTTTCCATCATTGCCCTTTCAGAAGCATGGTTGACTGAAGAGACAACCATGCTTTATGACATGTCTCCGTATAATGTTGCTCACCACTGTAGAACCTCAAGAATGGGAGGAGGAGTGTACATTTTTGTTCATAAGCATTTTAAATTCTTTGTAAGAGAGGACCTCACACGTCTGATAATATTCATGTTGAATCTCTTTTCATATAAATTCCCTCCTGTTCATTTTTTGGCTGTAAAAAAGGTAATTGGATGCATCTATCGGCCACTCGATTCTGACATTGATATCCTTGCATCAACCTTGGATTTGATTTATAATTAAGATACAATTTGTTTTCTATTGGGTGATTACAACATAAACTTATTTAAAAGTGAGAACCACTCACTGACATCTGATTTTTTGAATACTTTATACTCCAGCTATCTGTATCCCCTCATCTATAGGCCCATCTAGTTGTACAACATTTTTGAATAATGTGACTAATACAGAGATACATTATACTGACAATTCTGACCACTTTCCAATTTTCCACTTCTATTTGGCAGCTGAAAATAAACAGATGGGAGTGATTAGTAGCATTAAAGGTAGAATATTTAACAAAAGTAATTGTGAGCGCTTTAAAGATGTTGATTGATGATATTTCATGGGAAAATGTTTATAATCAGGCCGATGTGGAGTCTGCTTACCAGACTTTTCTCACATCTTTCAATTCTGTATTTCATCACTGCTTTCCCTTAGTTAAACCACATAAGAGAGCAGCAGAAGGGTTCTGGAAACCTTGGTTTACAACCGGTCTCAAAAAAATCCTCCGTTTAAAAAAACTAGTTGTATAAAAAGTTTCTCACAAATCCCACTCCCCTGAATTCTGTAAATTACAAAAAGGACAAATTTACTCACCTACTTCGGATATCCCAAAAAATTTATTTTACCAACAAATTCCAAGAATCCTTCAATAATATAAAGTCAACTTGGAAAATCATCAATCAACTGTTGAATAAGAAAAATGCATCTACAACTATCCCATCTCAATTTATTGTTGGAAATAAGACCTATAGTGATCCTGATGTTATTTAATGTGAATTGAATAACTTTTTGGTGAATGTGGGTTCCTCTCTGTCATAGAAAATAGAGCAAACTAATGGAAATCCCTTGGATTACATTAAGGGACATTTCCCTTCTCTGCTTCAGTTTGATCCTCCTGATGTAATGGAGGTGATTGGTAACTTAAAGATATCATCAGCAGGTCATGATTCGATTGGTACCTTTTTGGTGAAAACAGTGTCTTCCTCAATTACATTTACGTCGTTTAGCAGATGCTCTTATCCAGAGCGACTTACAGTTAGTGAGTGCATACATTTTTCATACTGGCCCCCCTTGGGAATCGAACCCACAACCTTGACATTGCAAACGCCATGCTCTACCAACTGAGCTACCCGGGATTACTTAGCCTCTGATGTATATCTTCACCAAATGAATGTAAACTGGTATTGTTCCTAAAGATTTGAAAATTGCCAAAGTTATCCCACTCTATAATTCAGAAAGATTAGTGGTTTGGTTCATCAGGCTTGCTTCCTAACTCTATAATATAGCTTAATTTAACCATATCTCATTCACTGTAATATTGTCTGGGCCAGTACATATGCCTCCTACGACACAAATTACTAATCTTACAAAATAAATCTTAGAAATTGTTACATGTTGGGTTTATATTTTTGTTCAGTGTATATGCAAACAAAATAATTCACTCCTATAGGAACCGGAGTAGCAGTGACAGTGACAGTCAGTGACACTGTCCCTTTGAAGGAGGGTGCCGACTGACAAGGCCCAGGGTGTGTCAGGGTGGGTGGAGGGCCACCAGCCTAGTCATGCCCCTACCTACCCAGCCTTACCCAGCTCTGTTGGCTTGGTTGGCATGGGCAGCCAGAAAGGGCTGGTGAGGCTTTAACTTCGCTAAGCTTTTTCCTGCCAGGTCCCTGGGAGATCCCACTGTTCGTTTATATTGAACTTTGTAGGCTGGAGCCTCTGCCAGGCTCCCCTGCCTACTGCTGCAATATAGGTCCTGCTGGGGAGCGGACGGCTGAGCAAGTGCCCCTCATCCTGCTCATACTGGCCTGTGGTTATTACATTTTCCAGTGTTAATGTTGTGTGTTAGGGCTTGTGTGCGTATGCGTGTACAAGTGGCTGTGTATTTTTTGTGTGTACAGGGATTATGTTTATGTATGAAGTACTGATGTGTGTGGGCACAGAATGTTTATGTGTGTGTGTGTGTGTGTGTGTGTGTGTGTGTGTGTGTGTGTGGCTGTGTGGCGATGCTCAGCCTTGTCCTCTCCAGATCACACAGCCACTGCTATAAACAGCCACAGCCTCTGGCAGGTGTTGCGCTGCGGTGCACAGATATGTGTTTTCCAACGTGACACACACACACACACACACACACACACACACACACACACACACACACACACACACACACACACACACACACACACACACACACACACACACACACACACACACACATTCGACTACAGGGATTCCCCACCGGTGAGCCTTAAAGGGCAGAGTTAACACCTTCTTATTAAAATGCACAGACACCCACACACAAACACAGATGCATAGACATACATGCACATGCACGCAGGCGCGCACACACACACACACACACACACACACACACACACACACACACACACACACACACACAGGCCACACAGGCCGCACAGTCCTCCGCACAATCCTCCCTGACAGCTGTTTAGGCTGTCACACAGCGACTAGTTCTCATAGGGTATCAGTCTTCACTCAGCCATTTATTATTTATCAAGTATTTACCAAGAGAAAAACAAATCTGGCCAGTTCATATCAAATATCAATCCATAGTTTGCGTTGTCAATTTTTCAGAGATAAGAAGGATTTCTGTGAGGCTCATGTAGTTGCTTCTCTTTTACGCAAACACAGAGATTAACCAAGGTCGAAGGGTTTTACATATTTGTGTTGTTTTTTTATACTGTTTCTGCGGTCATTCACAAAAGGATTTATTGCAGCAATGCTTTGAGGGAAAGATACATTTTTGTTATTGCATATTGTCATAAGTGGCCAAGACTGTGAACGCAACATTGTATCAATGTTTTTCTGATTTTTTCTTTTATTTCCCCCCAAAATCACAGGCTTATGTTTTACAAACAGAAAAAGGAGACCACACTTAGTTTAACCATCAACCAAGCCTTTGTTTCAATCTCATACAGGATATAAAAGGAGAATAATCAAGTAAAATCTCAGCCGTTGCACAGGAGAGAGAGAGGGAGCTCATACCTACAAAGCAGTGTGTTTACCCCACGACCAAAAATACCAATTCATCGGTGACCCTATAGTGCTATTCTCTGTCCAGCGCCCAGCAAGACAGCACTAAATGTTCCATGGAGGTAAGTGGCCGCGGAAGAGTCCTCTGACAATACAAGTATGATCTCAACATCCACCCTGCTC
Source organism: Coregonus clupeaformis (assembly GCF_020615455.1). Classification (NCBI taxonomy): domain Eukaryota; kingdom Metazoa; phylum Chordata; class Actinopteri; order Salmoniformes; family Salmonidae; genus Coregonus; species Coregonus clupeaformis. Next base: position 36,779,999 of record NC_059208.1, read on the forward strand.
GATATGGATGGCTTGACTTCTCTAGAGGGAGGGTGAAGGGGGGTTGTGGAGGGGGTGGAGAGGGAGTTGGGGAGGGGGGGGGCTAAGGTGTTTGGATGTGGGGGGCGGTGGTTCAAAGGGTGCTGGATGGGTGTATGAGGTGGTCTCAGTAGAGGCCTGTCGACGTTGCTTGACTGAGCCTTGTGGCTGTGGAGCAGAGGAGAAAGAGGAATCAGGACTTTCTCGTGTAGAGCCATGTCCCCAGACACCAGCAGAGGTGTTGGGAATGCGGTTACTGTATTATGGTCTTATTGCAATGGCTTAGGAATAGGATAGGAGAAAGGAGAAAGGAGAGAAAGGAAGATTACATTCATTGATGATGTTGCCAATAATGGAAGAACAATGGCAGATATCCAATGGCATCATACTGTACCTCATGACATACAGTGGGGATTTTGATACACTGCCGATTTTACAGGTTTTCCTACTTACAAAGCATGTAGAGGTCTGTAAAATTTATCATAGGTACACTTCAACTGTGAGAGACAGAATCTAAAACAAAAATCCAGAAAATCACATTGTATGATTTTTAAGTACAGACAGACCTACTCATTCAAGGGGTTTTCTTTATTTTTACAATTTTCTACATTGAATAATAATAGTGAAGACATCAACACTATGAAATAACACATATGGAATCATGTAGTAACCAACAAAGTGTTAAACAAATCAAAACATATTTTATATTTGAGATTCTTCAAATAGCCACCCTTTGCCTTTATGGCAGATTTGCACACTCTTGGCATTCTCTCAACCAGTTCACCTGGAATGCTTTTCCAACAGTCTTGAAGGAGTTCCCACATATGCTGAGCACTTGTTGGCTGCTTTTCCTTCACTCTGCCGTCCGACTCATCCCAAACCATCTCAGTTGGGTTGAAGTCGGGGGATTGTGGAGGCCAGGTTATCTGATGCAGCACTCCATCACTCTCCTTTTTGGGAAAGTAGCCCTTACACAGCCTGGAGGTGTGTTGGGTCATTGTCCTGTTGAAAAACAAATGATAGTCCCACTAAGCCTAAACCAGATGGGATGGCGTATCGCTGCAGAATGCTGTGGTAGCCATGCTGGTTAAGTGTGCCTTGAATTCTAAATAAATCACAGACAGTGTCACCAGCAAAGCACCCCCACACCATAACTTCTCCTCCTCCATGCTTTACGGTAGGAACTACACATGTGGAGATCATCCATTCACCCACACAGCGTCTCACAAAGACACAGCGGTTTGAACCAAAGGACACATTTCTACCGGTTTAATGTCCATTCCTCGTGTTTCTTGGCCCAAGCAGGTCTCTTCTTATTATTGGTGCCCTTTAGTAGTTGTTTCTTTGCAGCAATTCGACCATGAAGGCCTGATTCACACAGTCTCCTCTGAACAGTTGATGTTGAGATGTGTCTGTTACTTGAACTCTGTGAAGCATATATTTGGGCTGCAATTTCTGAGGCTGGTAACTCTAATGAACTTATCCTCTGCAGGAGAGGTAACTCTGGGTCTTCCATTCCTGTGGCGGTCCTCATGAGAGCCAGTTTCATCATAGCGCTTGATGGTTTTTGCGACTGCACTTGAAGAAACGTTCAAAGTTCTTGACATTTTCCGGATTGACTGACCTTCATGTCTTAAAGTAATGATGGACTGTTTCTCTTTGCTTATTTGAGCTGTTCTTGTCATAATAAGGACTTGGTCATTTACCAAATATGGCTATCTTCTGTATACACTCCATATCTTGTCAAAACACAACTGATTGGCTCAAACGCATCAAGAAGGAAAGAAATTCCACAAATTAACATTTAAGAAGGCACACCTGTTAATTGAAATGCATTCCAGGTGACTACCTCATGAAGCTGGTTGAGAGAATGCCAAGATTGTGCAAAGCTGTCATCAAGGCAAAGGGGGGCTATTTGAAGAATCTCAAATATAAAATATATTTTGATTTGTTTAACACTGTTGGTTACTACATGATTCCACAACTTGATTGAACACATTCAAGGGTTTTTCTTTATTTTTACAATCTTTTACATTGTAGAATAATAGTGAAGACATCAAAACTATGAAATTACACATATGGAATCATGTAGTAACCAAAAAAGAGTTAAACAAAACAAAATATATTTTATATTTGAGATTCTTCAAATAGCCACCCTTCGCCTTGATGACAGCTTTGCACACTCTTGGCATTCTGAATACCTTCCAAATGCACTGAACAAAAATATAAATGCAACATGTACATTTTCCATACACACAAAAAGCTTATTTCTCTCAAATTTTGTGCACACATTTGTTTACATCCCTGTTGGTGAGCATTTCTCCTTTGCCAAGATAATCCATCCACCTGACAGGTGTGGCATACAAGAAGCTGATTAAACCGAATGATCATTACACAGGTGCACCTTGTGCTGGGGACAATAAAAAGCCACTGTAAAATGTGCAGTTTTGTCACACAACACAAGTTTTGAGGGAGCATGCAGTTGGCATGCTGACTGCAGGAATGTCTACCAGAGCTGTTGCCAGAGCATTTAATTTTCATTTCTCTACCATAAGCCGCCTCCGACGTCTTTTTGGAGAATTTGGCATTATGTGCAACTGGCCTCACAACCTCAGACCACGTGTAACCACGCCAGCCCAGGAACTCCACGTCTGGCTTCTTCACCTGCAGGATCGTCTGAGACCAGCCACCCGGACAGCTGATGAAACTGTGGGTTTGCACAACCGAAGAATGTCTGCACAAACTGTCAGAAATCGTTTCAGGGAATCTCATCTGTGTGCTCGTCGTCCTCACCAGGGTCTTGACCTGACAGAGTGTATGGCATTGTGAGGGTGAGCGGTTTGCTCATATGATGGTAGGGGATTTGAATTTATCTCTGAGCTTCAACCAACTATCGTCGCGTCTATAATAACAGGTATAATAATACACCAAATGAAACTGCATGCATCTCCAGTCTTCCTACATCACCTTGTAAACGACAAGACAAGAGGCTGAGTAGCTAAACGTTTGAAACACACACATACACTCCAGGCGCTAAACAAACACCCTTCAACCACGCCGCGTCCGCCCAGCCACGTCCTCTTGATTGAATCAGAAGTAGGTGTCCATTGTGATTGCCGCTTCTGCAATTAATAAGAGTGAGGCGGAGGGGGTGACTGTCTGAAACGCTGTGACAAAATTAGGGAGAATGGGCCCTTTCATCACCTCTCCGTGTAGGGCTGACAGGGCCATGACAAGCAAAGGTCACAGCTATCTTTTCAACAGGCTGACCTCACCGCTGAGGGCAGTTAGCGAAGGTGGCGTTGACCGTGTCAGCGGCAGTCTAATGGATGCGGGGTCATTGGGCCAGTCTGTTTGTGGATGGTGATGGTTCTTCAGAGGTGAATGAGCAGAGGGCGTACTGTGTGTCAATGGTGACAAATCATAGTAATGGTGAAACGTTGAAAGCTCTTTAATCTGCTGTTTCAAAAGTGTTATATAAATGCAGTTGTTATTATTATGATAGTACTGTGTGTCCATGGTGACAAATCATAGGGAAGAAGAGTGTTATGAAAATAAGAGTGCAACAAAGCAGCCCTTTCCTGCAGTCAAATGACCAAAGCACCCTCTTGTGGCCTCATGGGTGGAATGTTATTAATATTTGTTATAATTTCATAATTAATCAACAAATGTACGCAGAAAATCCAGTGTTTCTATGTCAAATGGTTTTGTCATATTTCAGTCTTTTGTGATGTATATAAAGTGTAATATTGGGATGCAAACAAAGAATTATATTATTTTCAACTCCATATCTGACATGGTACAGGTGTCTTCTTTTATTTAAGCCCATAACCATGTGTGTGAGGTGTATACTTTTGTTTCAAAATAGATTTGTTTAAGACTACCAAGAAACACTCTGTGTGACCCTGATGTAGCCCACTGCAGTAAATTATTAACTGCTGAAACACGACAGCCCACATTTTGCACTGTGGTCGACAAGTTGATGATGATGACGTGATTATGTGTTTTTTCCCCTACACTCTGAGAAAAAAGGGTTCCAAAAGGGTTCTTCGGTTGTCCCCATAGGATAACCCTTTTTTGTTCCAGAAGGGTTCTCCTATGGGGACAGCCGAAGAACCATTTAAGGTTCTAGATAGCACCTTTTTTTCTAAGAGTGTAGTATTGTCTGTTCTCAGTATTTCAGGAGTATCTCGCAAACTGTAGACACTCTCTTTGGTGTCCTCCCAGAGTAGAGAGACAGAATGGCTTACTTACAACACAAGTATGTACTAGGTAGCTACTGGAAGAGCACAGATACTGCATTATACTGTATGTCCCTGTTGAGATATTATTTGGAGCAGTACACTACAGTGGGAGAGGAACAACAGCAGTGCAGGCATAGTCAGGCACCTCACTGAGTGCTGTGAGATACAGATTCTTCCACACCTCGCCGTGTTCTGCCTGAGGGCTTCTCACAGGTACGATTTCTTACCCTCGAATCGGGAGCCGAAAATGAGAAATCTCAGAATTAGAGGCATAGAGTCGTGTCGGAGCCTGACCCCGGCTTCTCACCTCCCATTCTCCTGGACCTGTGAACGCTCTGGCTCGTCGCTTGGGCAGGCAGGCAGATCCATGGCCCTGGACTTGCTCTCCCCTCTCCCCTCCTCTTGACTTGTCTGAGCCTGATCTGAGGTATGATCTCTTTCCATTTGTCTCTCTCTTTTGTTTATTTCTCATCTCTCTCATTTTCTCTGGTTGTGATTGTCTATAGATTTGTGCTATAATCTATGGTATCAGTGGGTGCTACTGCAGCTACAGTATATAAACCTATATAAAACATTTCAAATTCTAAATAATTTACAAAAAAAGGAACTCGGGACATTACATGATATAGAAATATCAAGCACAGAATATGTTTACTTAAAATGTATAAATGGAGTACTGTCAGCTGTAAATGATTGATACATCATGGCGGTAGCATAGCATACTGTGTATAATATTAAATTGTTAACTCCCAGTAATATGAGGTCACAGGGGTTTCACAGTTTACAACTCAGGGCTGTTCAATGTCAGTCCTGGAGGGCCAAAACATTTCTGGTTTTCATCCTCTCCGTCTAATCAGGGACCGATTCAGATCTGGGACACCAGGTGAGTGCAATTAACTACCAGGTAGAAACAAAAACCAGAAGTGTTTCGGACCTCCAGGACCGAAATTGAGCAGCCGTGGTTTATCTTATAAAGGCAAAGATGCTTTTTAGACGGCAGCAACAAACATCTTGAAACCTCAAACCTCTGTTATCATTGTCTTGACATCAATCAACCTCTAAGTTATACCACATTTCCAACTTTTATCAATTGTTTAATCATTATGTCCCATATGAAGACAATTACTTTGTGAAGAAAACACGTTCACACAGATATAAACTGTCCTGCTGGGGTCCAGGACTGTGAAAGGATTGGAACATACAGACCCATTACCAGACATGTCCTGTTAGGGGCTCCAGGAGTGCTACTTTTGTTTTGGACGAGGGTTTTTAACGTCAGCCCTTCTAGTCAGTCCAGTTGGTGGTGAGAGAAGATGAGAGGAGTGGAGAAGAGAGGAAAGGAAAGTAAAAGAAAGGAGAGGTTGTGCTAGGGGACCGGGGGCGGCTTGTGTGACACGGCCTACCTATCTGCACTCCGTTAGTGCTGGATGGATGATCTCCATCCACTGGGCCCGGGGAGAGGGGCTGCAGCCTGCCTCCTACACCAGTGTGGTAGGGAAGAGAACGGGGGGATGTGGGGTGGTGCTGGTGGTGGTTGGAGGTGGTGGGGGTTTAGTTAAGTGTGCATCAGTGGACCCTGCTGGTACACAGGCCCTGGAACCACCACAGCAGTTATTTGAGTACGGCCCGAGGCTAAACGCGGCACCTTTGACAGTGCCGGGGTGCCACAACAGTGCCGGGCTGGCAGACACTTCTGCTACATTACACACCAAATGCTTGTCTATATTCATGCTGATTGAGATGAAGGTATTGGGAAGGAGACTGTTTACTGCACATAGAGCTGTCACGAGTTGCTAAGCCAGAACCCAGAAGCAGACCAGGACAAGGTAAGTTGAAACGAAGGTGAGTGTTTATTACAAATTCAAGAGTGATGCTGAATAATCCAGGGAACAGAGCGGGCGGCGTTGATTAGTTGTTGGGGGTGCAGTGGTTGATCCCATCCTGGGTCGGCAGCCGCCGACCACCAGGCAGAGGTTGGATGAAGGTTCCGGACGGGTGACTGCAGATGGAACAAAAACGGGGGTAAGTAAGCAACAAACCAACACGGTGCAAAAACAACAAAACTAACGCTAGGCTCTAAGACTGATACTCTGGTAAACCTACTGTTCATGGCTAACGATCCGGCAGGGACTGGATGTTAGGCCAGAGCCTAAGAAGGGTGATGATCAGGACCAGGTGTGCAGATTGCTGATGGGATGCAGGTGCGGAAATCAAGAGAGCTCCCCGGAGCGTTCCTGAACCCTCGGGAAACTGGAGATCACGAACAGAAAAACTAGTCACCAGACAGGACCCGACTCAGACTGCCGGGATCGTTACAGTACCCCCCTCCGACCAGACGCCACCGGGCGGACTCCCCGGAGCGCCAGGATGGAGGCGGTAGAAGTCACTGATGAGGTCAGCATCTAGGACCTGTCGCCGCGGAATCCAACTCCTCTCTTCAGGACCATACCCCTCCCAGTCCACGAGATACTGGAAACCCCGGCCCCGCCGTCTGGAATCCATGATGCGACGCACCGTGTAGGCAGGACCACCTCCGATCATCCGAGGAGGAGGAGGAGGAGGCGGAGGAGGCAACAGAGGACTGAGGAAGACAGGCTTGAGGCAGGAGACATGAAAAGTGGGATGGACTCTGAGCGTCCTCGGTAGTTTGAGTCGAACTGCCACTGGATTGATCACCTTCTCCACCACAAACGGACCAATGAACTTCGGTAACAACTTCCTAGACTCAGTCCGTAACGGAAGATCCCGTGTGGCCAACCAAACCCTATCTCCGATGGTATAGGTGGGAGCGGGGATCCGGCGACGATTCGCCTGGAGCTGATACCGGTCCGAAACTCTAAGGAGTGCCTTTCTGGCCCGATGCCAGGTCCGGTGGCAACGAATATGGGCCTGAACAGAAGGCACTGAGAGCTCCTTCTCCTGAGAAGGGAACAGGGGAGGTTGGTAGCCATACAGGCACTGGAAGGGAGACATCCCAGTGGCAGATGTAGGAGAGAGTATTGTGGGCATACTCAACCCAAGGCAACTGAGAGACCCAGGAGGTGGGGTTGGAAGAGACCAGACAGCGTAGCGTGGATTCCATCTTCTGGTTGGCTCTCTCCGCCTGACCATTGGATTGGGGGTGAAAACCAGATGTGAGACTGACTGTAGCTCCAATGGCCAAACAGAAGGACTTCCAGACAGCAGAGGTAAACTGAGGGCCACGGTCGGAAACGATATCACTGGGCAAACCGTGGACCCTGAAAACCTCCCCTAACCAGGATCTCGGACGTCTCCGAGGCAGAGGGAAGCTTGGCAATTGGCACAAAGTGGGCGAACTTGCTGAATCTGTCCACGATAGTCAGAACGACCGTGTTCCCCTCAGAAGCGGGCAACCCAGTGATGAAGTCCAGGGCCAGATGCGACCATGGTCGCCGGGGAATAGGAAGGGGGTGAAGTAGTCCAGAGCTGGGCCGATTGGTACTCTTATTCTGCGCACACACTGGACAGGCAGCAACAAAACCCCGAGTATCCTCGGCCATGGCAGGCCACCAAAAACGTCTGCGAAGAAACGCCATTGTCCGAGCCACGCCAGGGTGACAAGCCATCTTGCTGGCGTGGGACCATTTGAGGACAGCAGGACGAACCGACTCAGGCACAAACAACCGACCGGGTGGACCGTTACCGGGACCGGGCTGAGTCCGAAGGGCCGCCAGCACCTCCTCCTCAATCTTCCACATAACTGCTCCCACGACGCAGTTCCGGGGGAGAATTGTCTCGGTCTTGGACCCACTCTCCTCCGTCTTGGAGAACATCCGGGACAAGGCGTCCGCCTTGCCGTTCTTAGATCCAGGTCGAACGTCAGGGAAAACTTGAATCGTCCGAAAAACAACGCCCACCTGGCCTGACGGGGAGTTGAGACGTTTAGCCGATTGCACGTAAGCAAGATTCTTGTGGTCAGTCCAGACAATAAACGGTTGCTCCGCCCCCTCCAACCAGTGGCGCCACTCCTCCAAGGCAAGTTTCACCGCGAGAAGCTCCCGGTTACCCACATCGTAATTCCTCTCCGCAGGCGAAAGGCGACGAGAGTAGTAGGCGCAGGGATGGAGTTTACTGTCCGTGGAGCATCGCTGCGACAGGATGGCGCCAACTCCCACATCAGACGCGTCCACTTCAACGGCGAACTGACGGGCGTGTCCGGTTGAGAGAGAATCGGTGCGTTGGTGAATCGCCTCTTCAAATCCAGAAACGCTCGATCCGCCTCCGGATTCCACTTGAAGGTCCTGATACTGGAAGTCAAGGCAGTTAACGGAGCGGCCACACGGCTGTAATCCCGGATGAATCTGCGGTAGAAATTCGCAAACCCCAAAAATCTCTGGAGCTGCAATCTCGTACCGGGCTGGGCCCATTCCAGAACCGCTCTAACCTTCTCCTGGTCCATCCTAATCTCTCCCCTGGAGATGATGTACCCGAGAAAGGATGTCGTGTGGGCGTGAAACTCGCACTTCTCGGCCTTCACGAACAGGCGATTCTCCAACAATCGCTGCAGAACCTGCCGGACATGCTGGGACGTGGTCGGAAGGTTCCTTCGAGAAGATCAGAATGTCATCCAGGTAAACAAACACAAAGAGACCGATCATATCTCTCAGGACGTCGTTCACCATACTCTGGAATACCGCTGGAGCATTGGTCAGTCCAAACGGCATCACCTGATACTCGAAGTGACCCATCGGTGTATTGAAACCCGTCAACCACTCGTCCCCCTCTCTGATCCGGACCATGTGATACGCATTGCGTAGGTCTAGCTTGGTGAACACCGTAGCACCCTGTAAGGAGTCGAAGGCAGAACTCATCAAGGGCAGGGGATACTTGTTCTTGACCGTGATGTCATTCAACCCCCGATAATCAATACACGGTCGAAGAGAGCCATCCTTCTTACCCACAAAGAAGAATCCTGCCCCCAGGGGTGATGACGAGGGACGAACGAGACCAGCAGCTAGGGACTCCTTGATGTAGGTCTCCAAAGCCTCACGTTCAGGTCGGGAGATACTGTATAACCTTCCCTTGGGGTAGACAGCTCCAGGGAACAGGTTGATGGCACAATCATATGGTCGGTGGGGAGGGAGTGACAGAGCCTTCTGCTTACTGAAAACTTCCCCCAAATCGTGATATGTCTCGGGGAACCAGGGACAAATCTGGGGGTTTAGCCTCAATCACCTGACTGGGAACCGAATGGGGGCAGGCAGTCTTGAGACAGTTAGCATGACAATCAAGGCTCCAACTCGTTACCTTGCCCGTCACCCAATCGAACGTGGGATTGTGTTCCTTCAGCCAGGGGTATCCAAGGACCAGAGGAACATGGGAAGACGGCAGAATGAAGAATGAAATCATCTCAGAATGATTCCCCGACAACCGCATCTTAACCGGTTCAGTCCTCATCGTGATACGTGCCAGACTACTGCCGTTCAGAGTGGTCGCTTCAATGGCTTCCGGCAATTGCTCCTTGGAAAGCCCCAGCTGTTCCACCAACTCGGCATCAAGAAAGCTTCCATCGGCACCTGAATCGATAAAAGCGTTAATCGCTAAGCTCTGATTCCTGTTCACAAGGGTAGCCGGGAAACGGGGTCTGACAGAGGTACTGAGAGGTTGAAACTGGCTCGCTAAAAGTCCTCCCAACTTTAGCGAGCCGGGCAGTTTGACGACCGCCGGGAACAAGTGGAGATGTAATGTCCCGAGCTACCACAGTAGAGGCAGCAGTTGGTCCTACGTCTATGTTGACGCTCCTCCTTGGTTAACCCGTGCCGCCCCACTTGCATGGGTTCAGAATCGGGAGAGAGGACCTCTCCACTAATCCTTTGTGGTGGAGAATGATCGACGTGTTCTGGTCCACCACCCGACCCGACTGGGAACTGAGAAGCTGATCGATTGGACGGACCCCATTGCTTCTCCCTCCTTCGGCTCTCGGACTCGATTATCCACCCGAATAGACAAGGCTACCAAGCTGTCCAGGTCACTAGGCTCCGGATAGGAGATCAACTCATCCTTGAGCTGCTCCGACAGACCCTGGTAAAAGGCCGCTTGCAGAGACTCCTCGTTCCACCCACTCTCCACAGCCAACGTCTTGAACTCGATCACGAAGTCGGCCACGCTGCGAGTTCCTTGGTGAAGCGAAAACAGGCGCCTAGCTGCGTCCCTCCCTCGGACGGAATGGTCGAAGAGCTTCCTCATCTCGGCCGTGAACCCCTGGTATGAAGCCATGCAGGGGTCTTGTCGTTCCCAAACGGCTGAAGCCCACTCCAGCGCTCGACCACGCAGCAACGCAATCACAAAGGCTATCCTAGCCTTGTCTGTGGCATAAGAGTAGGGCTGTAGATCGAACACTAATCCACACTGCATAAGGAAGGAACGGCATCTTCCCAGCTCCCCCTCATATCTATCCGGCGTCGGAACCTTGGGCTCACGGAAGGACACAGCTCCAGAAGCGGCAGGCGAGATGGGTGAAACCGGTAGTGGATCCTCCACCGGAAACTTGCGTTGGTTCTGGACCTCCGTCAGACCGGTAGAAAGGTTCCGAACTGACAACGCGATCTCCTGTAGTACCGTGCTATGATGGCCCAACATCTTCTCCTGATGGGTAATGGCATGGCGAACAGAGTCCAGGTCCGCTGGGTTCATTACTGGCCGGATCGTTCTGTCACGAGTTGCTAAGCCAGAACCCAGAAGCAGACCAGGACAAGGTAAGTTGAAACGAAGGTGAGTGTTTATTACAAATTCAAGAGTGATGCTGAATAATCCAGGGAACAGAGCGGGCGGCGTTGATTAGTTGTTGGGGGTGCAGTGGTTGATCCCATCCTGGGTCGGCAGCCGCCGACCACCAGGCAGAGGTTGGATGAAGGTTCCGGACGGGTGACTGCAGATGGAACAAAAACGGGGTAAGTAAGCAACAAACCAACAAGGTGCAAAAACAACAAAACTAACGCTAGGCTCTAAGACTGATACTCTGGTAAACCTACTGTTCATGGCTAACGATCCGGCAGGGACTGGATGTTAGGCCAGAGCCTAAGAAGGGTGATGATCAGGACCAGGTGTGCAGATTGCTGATGGGATGCAGGTGCGGAAATCAAGAGAGCTCCCCGGAGCGTTCCCGAACCCTCGGGAAACTGGAGATCACGAACAGAAAAACTAGTCACCAGACAGGACCCGACTCAGACTGCCGGGATCGTTACAAGAGCTCATGCTAAGGAAACAACTGTTTGACATTATCAAAATGCTAATACCTGGTATTACACAATTTGCCATTTATTTAGCAATGTTTTGCTATGGTAATTTTAGCTAAGCAAATGTTTTCCTATATCTACAAGTTGTAAGAAATCGAATGCTCAATGTAAATACCATAGTCCTGCAATTGTACAATACCCCCACCATCAGCAGTCAGTCATCTGAGGTGAATCCTCAACTCCAAACTTGCTTGAGATAAAGTTATGAACAATGAGTGATACATTTATATTTGAGAACAGATGAGAATCACACAGACCGTACCTCCCTCTGTGCTTGGGGAGCACTCTCAGAGCCGAAAAAACACCTGTCCTAGACACCTCCATTGGCGTGTGACTGCATCACTTCTATTAATTAAACCCAACGAAAACAACTCAGGAGAAATGAATATGCTCCATCTTTGTTTATTTTTATACATTTCAAAATTTAAAAAAGTCTCAATGATATGCTGATTAATTATTATCTTCTTTTTTCTCTCTCTCTCTCTCTCTCTCTCACACACACACACTTTCTCTCTCTCTCACTCTTTGTCTTGTTTTGATTGTCTTTAAATGTGCGTTTTTCATCCAGGGTTACATTATGAACATTATGCACCATTCAGCTTCAAAACAAAACAAAATGTACCATACAACAATCCTTACATGAGACACTCATGACATGCTTAGAATTGATTTCACATTCATTGTCAAAGGATTTCAACTTTAGGTAGAAATGTTCTACATTAAGTAGAAATGTTCACGTTCTGTGATCCTAGTGAAATACTGTGCATGACATACTGTATTTGACAGTGAGACAATGGTATGGATTACTCTATACAGTAGAGTACATTCTATTTTTGCCTCTGGGTATTTTGCCTAAGGCGAACTCGACAGGCCAAGTTAGAGGGCAACTGCACTAGGGCTCCAATGAATGGCCACACGTGGTACAGAATATATTAACATTTACTTCTTGTCTTACGTCTATCTTTAGTTCTGAGAAATGCTGTTTCACCTCAGTTTTCACACCTTAGGAACAGTAGCTGAACTCGCTAAGATAAGCACTCACTCTATTTCAGCTGTAGGCTTCACTTCATCAAACTACTGTACATGGCAGGCCAGATAAACACACTGACCTTTACATATCATTGAGTGTTAACCTGGATAGGACAAACAGAGATCTTTATATCGCGTAGGTTCAAATGTGAAAAAACGTTATGTCTGAAATGTTAGTCAAATTTGAGTTTGATTAGCATATCACTTCAACTCTAACGTGATTGTATCGATCTTGGATTTTGTCCAATTTTGGATCTCTGTATGTTTTCTATATTATTTATTTATTTTGTGCAAATATCTGAACCATGTAACATTGAAGACAACACCCACCTCACTATAACAAGTAGGCCTATGTCCATCTAATATCCATCCTGTATTGCTTAAGGTTTGACTATGTTTAGATCTACTACCATCATGTGCATCACTTGAATAAGCGTAGTTAAGTGTCAGGGTTAAAGACTTCCCATTGATTCCAAAACAGAATGAATATTTGCCCGCTTCGATAGTTGACTTCAGCAGTCATTGTCGCTAAAGAAATCGGCATCCACACGCACAAACCTATGTTAACCATTGTTAACCATTGATCGACTTCTCTCATTGCCTTGAACAACATACATGAAATCACTTTCAGCTTCCATAAAACCACCATCGTGGAGTGGACCTGTGGTAATTACGCTACGCTAGCCTCCATTGAAGGCAGCTATTTAGCCACACGACACTGGCCTGGGCCTCTGTTAGTTGATCTCATTTGCTGGCACTAATGAGCTTTTCTACGATTCGCCGACACTTGGCGTTAACACAGGACAGGAGCGACCAGTTGGGGATGACAAACAGGGCTATCTGTTGTAGGAGTGTAGGGAGGCTCTGCCCCCCCCACAGTCAATGACAGCTGGGACAGCACAGAGGGCACGACTGGCCCCCATTCACTACATTCAGAGTGCTACCCAGGGCCGCACAATAGCGCCTGCCTGTCCCATTTGCAGGAGCAACTCCCTTTCTATCCCTGTCATAATTGGACATTCTCCCCTTTCCGCCAGACCTGAGGGGTTGTAGTAGCCTATGGAGTTCGGAGTTGTTTTGGGCGATGTATTTGAGATCTTTATGTGGTGTGCTTTGAGACGATTGTCGTATCTTTGATTAGCGTGATGAAGATGAGGAGTGAGAAAACTTAAGTGCTGAGTTTACTTCCGTAGCCTGTTGAGTATGTGAATGTGTATGTCAGTTGCCAATGTTGTGAGTGATGCCTATTGGATAATTTGTGTGTTAGTTTTGGCTAATGAATATGATGCAGGGTGTTACTTATCTTCTAAGAAAATATAGTACTTGCAGGCACACCAAATGGTTACCAAACCATAAGAGCAACCACCAAATATAAAATCCTGCAGAGCTCTTTACTAAACAGTCTATGTGAAAAATAACTTCTCCTTTTTAATAACCTTTTACTGCAGTGGGCTAAATCAGGGTCACACAGAGTGATTATTGGTAGTCTTAAACAAATCTACTGTGAAACAAAAGTATTCAGTACACCTCACACACATGGTTATTAGCTTAAAAAAAAGAAGACACCCCATGTCAGATATAGAGTTGAAATGTATTCAATTTTGAATTTGCATCCCAATATTGCACTTTTTATACATCACATAATGTTTATGAATTATGAAATTATGGAAAATATGAATAACATTCCACCCATGAGGCCACTAGAGGGCAATTTGGTTATTTGACTGCAGGATATGGGGGGTTATGTAAGGGATCGGGGGTTGGCTGGGTCTAGACAGAGTCTGACACTTCCCCGATCTACAGAGAGGGGGAGTCATCAGACTCGATCTGGTTCACCTGAGTTCTGAGCACACCTGTCCGTAATTAGGGTAGGATATAAGGTGTGCTCAGAAGTTCAGTCGGTGCGAGGTATTGTTCCATTGTGACTTGCTAAGCGTTTTGTTCCGAGAGAGAGAGAGAGAGAGAGTTTGTTGTTTTTGATTACCCGTGTATCTGACCTGTGCCTTGTTGTTTGACTCCCCGAATTGCTTAATCCTCTACTTGTCTACCCCAGTGATTACCGTTCTCTGATCCTGTGCCTGTGACCTCGACTACGACTAAGCCCGCTCCCTTGGTACCTCTGCCTGTCTCTGCCTGGCCCGGTTTTGACCACTGCCCGCCCGACCACGATTAAGCTATTCCCTTGTCTGTACTCTAATAAAGCATCGCTATTCTGCGATTGGATCTTACCACTCTGTCCGAGTATTCATTACAGAATACCTCGCCATTACCATGGATCCAGCGGAATTACAGAGGCGATGGGAGATACAGGAGAAATGCATGGATGAACTCCTACAGCTACTCAACGCTGGTGCAGCGGAAGGCACCACCCCGAGTACGGTCAGTCCTCGTCATGCACCTCCGATTTCTATACCGACAAGGTACGACGGGGAACCTGGCAAATGTCAGGGGTTTCTACTCCAGACGTCCCTGTATATGTCATATAATCGTACTATGTTTTCCGATGACCGTAGCAGGGTGGATTTCATGATTTCTCTGCTAACGGGAAGAGCACTGGATTGGGCTACTGCGCTTTGGGCAGCTGAGGTCCCCGAGCTGAATGCGGAAGTTCAGTTCAAGAGACTGTTTCAAGAGGTGTTCGACCACCCAGTATCTGGGCGTAGTGTGGGAGACCAACTATGCGAACTTCACCAGGGCCGTCGCACAGTAGCCGACTACGCTTTAGAGTTCCGTACTATAGCAGCCGGTAGCGGATGGAGCGAGACTGCTTTGCTCACAGTTTTCCGAAGAGGGCTGCGCAAGGACGTACAGACTGAGTTGGCTTGTCGAGGAGATATCACTGCGCTACATGAGTTTATCGAAATAGCCATTTCTATTGATAATCTTATAGTGCAACACAAGGCATCCACAGTTCGGGAGCCCTCGATCACTGGTCCTATGCAATCGACAGAGCGGAGGAGAGAATCTGAGGAGGAACCTATGCAACTGGGACGGTCACCTTTACAAGGGTCGGTGAGACAACAACGTCGGCAAGACGGACTATGCCTGTATTGTGGTCAGTCGGGTCATTTCGTTCGTCAATGTCCGGTACGACCTAACCATACCCCAGGGTATCGCCTCGGAACTGCCAAACCGGTGAGTGAGACTCCCGTTTTGAACATTACATCTAAACAAATGTATGTACCTGTTACCTTATCTGTCGGAGAGAAAGTGCGCAGGTTGGAAGGACTTATTGATTCCGGAGCGGCGGCCAGCTTTCTGGATATGGGTCTTGCTGAGGAGTTGGGAGTTCAACTTATCCCAATTCAACCTCCCCTGCGAGTCAACGCGCTAGACGGTGAGCCCATGGGCACTGGGTTCATTACGCACCGTACCGGGGAAATCAAGTTACAAGTGGGCTCCCTGCACCATGAGAACATCATTCTGTTCGTCATCTCCGCTCCACGGGAGCCGCTAGTCCAGCTCCCCTGTCGGCGATGACCAGCCACAAGGGGCGTGGTCTGAAATGGACGGAGGGGGCAGTGCGGGCTTTTGAGACATTGAAACAACGATTTACCACCGTCCCCATTTTATGTCAGCCGGATCCTACCTTGCCGTTCATCGTGGAGGTGGACGCCTCGGAGGTTGGAGTTGGAGCCGTGCTATCCCAGCGCCAAGGTGAGCCGCCCAAATCACGACCCTGTGCTTTTTTTTCTAAGAAGCTGAATCCGGCCGAGCAGAACTACGACGTGGGAAATCGTGAATTACTGGCGGTGAAGTTAGCACTGGAGGAGTGGAGACATTGGCTGGAGGGAGCAGCTCATCCGTTCCAAGTGCTCACGGACCACCGCAATCTGGAGTATCTTCACAGTGCTAAACGACTGAACTCCCGACAGGCAAGGTGGTCTTTGTTCTTCAACCGTTTCCAATTCACTGTCTCTTATATTCCCGGGTCCAAGAATTGTAAGGCGGACGCGCTTTCCCGACGGTTCGAGCGCGCTGACAGACCGGTTGAACCAGAACCTATCCTCCCCATGAGTTGCTGTGCTGGTCCTGTGAGGTGGGCTATCGATGACACGATTCAGGAGAGCCTACAAGCGGAACCAGCCCCTCCAGAAACCCCGGTGTCGAAGGTGTTTGTACCAGCTCCGCTTCGACCTCAACTGATGGAATGGTGCCACACGTCGCTAGGATCTGGTCATCCCGGAATCACTCGAACTACCCGACTCATCAGTCGTAAATACTGGTGGGATTCCCTCACAGATGACGTCCGAGACTACGTATTATCCTGCCCAGTATGTGCTCAGTCCAAGGCGCCTCGAGCACTACCGGAGGGTAAGCTGATGCCATTGCCAACTCCTCAACGACCCTGGTCGCACATTGCGATGGACTTTGTTACCGACCTACCAGAATCAGAGGGCCATACTGTAATTCTCGTGGTCATCGATCGATTCTCAAAGATGTGTCGGTTAGTACCCATGACCCGTTTACCTTTAACCAGGTGTTCCGGCAGTTTGGTGTTCCAGAGGATATTGTTTCCGACCGGGGACCCCAGTTCGTATCCCGGGTTTGGAAGGCCTTCTGCGAACGCTTGGGCATCTCGGTGAGCCTCACCTCCGGATATCATCCCCAGGCCAATGGGCAGACAGAACGGCTCAACCAGGAAATTGGGAAGTATCTACGGCAACAATGTTCGCGGCAGCCGCAAGAGTGGAGCCGATTCCTTCCTTGGGTAGAGTATGCTCAGAACTCACTCATTCACACCTCCCTACGTCTAACGCCCTTTCAGTGTGTTCTAGGGTATCAACCACCCCTGTTCCCGTGGGATACCGCACCCGGGATGGTACCGGCGGTGGACGAGTGGTTCCGTCGGAGTGCGCAGGTCTGGGAGACGGCCCATCAACATCTCAGTCAAGCCTCACAGCAGCAAAAGACCTATGCCGACCGACGCCGGAGACCTAATCCCACTTATCAAACCGGGCAACGAGTGTGGCTGTCTACCCGAGACCTGCGGTTCCGACGGAGCTGCAAGAAGCTCCAACCCAGGTACATTGGTCCTTTCAAAGTTCAGAGACGTATTAACCCTGTCACCTACCGTCTGTTACTCCCTCGACACTACAGGATAAACCATACGTTCCACGTCTCCCTGTTGAAACCTGTCCATTATAGCCCGATGTATCTCAACAACCTACTACACCACCTTTGGAGGATGAACAGGACACCACCTATACAGTCCACGAGATACTGGAGACGAGGGGGCATCGAATATCTCGTGGACTGTGAGGGATATGGACCGGAGGAACGGTCCTGGGTCCCTGCTAAGGACATACTAGACCCCGCTCTCAAGGCCACTTTCCACGCTGAACACCCAGATCATCCCGGACCCCGACCCAGAGGAAGACCACCCGGTAGAGGTAGAAGGCCGTCAGGAGCCGGCCCTGGGGAGGGGGATACTGTAAGGGATCGGGGGTTGGCTGGGTCTAGACAGAGTCTGACACTTCCCCGATCTACAGAGAGGGGGAGTCATCAGACTCGATCTGGTTCACCTGAGTTCTGAGCACACCTGTCCGTAATTAGGGTAGGCTATAAGGTGTGCTCAGAAGTTCAGTCGGTGCGAGGTATTGTTCCATTGTGACTTGCTAAGCGTTTTGTTCCGAGAGAGAGAGAGAGAGAGTTTGTTGTTTTTGATTACCCGTGTATCCGACCTGTGCCTTGTTGTTTGACTCCCCGAATTGCTTAATCCTCTACTTGTCTACCCCAGTGATTACCGTTCTCTGATCCTGTGCCTGTGACCTCGACTACGACTAAGCCCGCTCCCTTGGTACCTCTGCCTGTCTCTGCCTGGCCCGGTTTTGACCACTGCCCGCCCGACCACGATTAAGCTATTCCCTTGTCTGTACTCTAATAAAGCATCGCTATTCTCCGATTGGATCTTACCACTCTGTCCGAGTATTCATTACAGGTTACACACACAAGTTCCTATTTTCATCCAAGCTTTGTTTGACACCTCAAAGTAGATGAGAGAGAGAACAGATTATTATACATTCACATTTGACATTTTAGTCATTTAGCAGATGCTCTTTTCCATAGCAACTTACAGTTAGTGAATGCATACATTTTTCATACTGGCTACATACATACAGTGGGGGAAAAAAGTATTTAGTCAGCCACCAATTGTGCAAGTTCTCCCACTTAAAAAGATGAGAGAGGCCTGTAATTTTCATCATAGGTACACGTCAACTATGACAGACAAATTGAGAAAAGAAAATCCAGAAAATCACATTGTAGGATTTTTTATGAATTTATTTGCAAATTATGGTGGAAAATAAGTATTTGGTCACCTACAAACAAGCAAGATTTCTGGCTCTCACAGACCTGTAACTTCTTCTTTAAGAGGCTCCTCTGTCCTCCACTCGTTACCTGTATTAATGGTACCTGTTTGAACTTGTTATCAGTATAAAAGACACCTGTCCACAACCTCAAACAGTCACACTCCCAACTCCACTATGGCCAAGACCAAAGAGCTGTCAAAGGACACCAGAAACAAAATTGTAGACCTGCACCAGGCTGGGAAGACTGAATCTGCAATAGGTAAGCAGATTGGTTTGAAGAAATCAACTGTGGGAGCAATTATTAGGAAATGGAAGACATACAAGACCACTGATAATCTCCCTCAATCTGGGGCTCCACGCAAGATCTCACCCTGTGGGGTCAAAATGATCACAAGAACGGTGAGCAAAAATCCCAGAACCACACGGGGGACCTAGTGAATGACCTGCAGAGAGCTGGGACCAAAGTAACAAAGCCTACCATCAGTAACACACTACACCGCCAGGGACTCAAATCCTGCAGTGCCAGATGTGTCCCCCTGCTTAAGCCAGTACATGTCCAGGCCCGTCTGAAGTTTGCTAGAGTGCATTTGGATGATCCAGAAGAGGATTGGGAGAATGTCATATGGTCGGATGAAACCAAAATAGAACTTTTTGGTAAAAACTCAACTCGTCGTGTTTGGAGGACAAAGAATGCTGAGTTGCATCCAAAGAACACCATACCTACTGTGAAGCATGGGGGGTGGAAACATCATGCTTTGGGGCTGTTTTTCTGCAAAGGGACCAGGACGACTGATCCGTGTAAAGGAAAGAATGAATGGGGCCATGTATCGTGAGATTTTGAGTGAAAACCTCCTTCCATCAGCAAGGGCATTGAAGATGAAACGTGGCTGGGTCTTTCAGCATGACAATGATCCCAAACACACCGCCCGGCAACGAAGGAGTGGCTTCGTAAGAAGCATTTCAAGGTCCTGGAGTGGCCTAGCCAGTCTCCAGATCTCAACCCCATAGAAAATCTTTGGAGGGAGTTGAAAGTCTGTGTTGCCCAGCGACAGCCCCAAAACATCACTGCTCTAGAGGAGATCTGCATGGAGGAATGGGCCAAAATACCAGCAACAGTGTTTGAAAACCTTGTGAAGACTTACAGAAAACGTTTGACCTGTGTCATGGCCAACAAAGGGTATATAACAAAGTATTGAGAAACTTTTGTTATTGACCAAATACTTATTTTCCACCATAATTTGCAAATAAATTCATAAAAAATCCTACAATGTGATTTTCTGGATTTTCTTTTCTCATTTTGTCTGTCATAGTTGACGTGTACCTATGATGAAAATTACAGGCCTCTCTCATCTTTTTAAGTGGGAGAACTTGCACAATTGGTGGCTGACTAAATACTTTTTTTCCCCACTGTACATATTATACAGTGTTACCAAACATTGTTTGGTCACTATGCTATAGTTGAAAAGGGAAATGTTCATAGATGTAATTTTGATAGATCGTACAGTTAATGTTGCTTCCAAATTAGACATGGTCATCTTTGGGTTAATACTAACAGATACAAAGCATTATTGGAAAGTTTCTTTATTTTCTCCAGCTTGATTTTCATACCGCAAATATATATATATATTTTACAAGAACTCAAATAGCAAAGTGTTAAAGAGAAAAAAATGATGTATCCTTTGATTTGTTGTACAATGGTGGCCATCACCCATGCCTCTACACATCAGTGAAGAACAATTTCAAAGAGAACCAGAGAAAGATAGAAACACCCTCCTCTTTGACACCCACCCACACCAGAGACACCCTTTGTTTTGAGCGCTTACCATTCTCTCGCTCTCTGCACACTTCACTGTATAATCTTGGTCACTTCAAAGAATAGAGGCAGCCCCGGAGATTCCGATTTTGAACCTTTTCTTCTTTCTGACAAGCACCCTAAAAGTGTTCGAGAAACTGTCTTAATTACCAACAGAGCATTCGTTTACTTCCTATAATTAGTCTCAAGCCTTTGTGGGCCTGAGTCTTGACATTAAAAGAAAACAAAGATATTAAAGAAGTGAAAGATCTTGAGCTTCACAGTGCATATTCCTTTACAGACAAGAATGAAGCAGACAAGAACACAACAAGATATAAAACCTGCAACCCTCCCTGTCCAACCCATCCCTAGTGAAGGTGAGCCATGTGCTCCGGGTCAGGGCAGCAGTAGGTCATTGCCATAAGGTGGCAATTGTGCGGGTGGTGGAGGGGTTAGCTGTAGCTGTAGTGGTGCAGCAGGCCGAGGCGAGGTGCCGTGCGGGGCAGATGGACCTGTCTTGCGCTGACCGAGCATCCATGTACCACGCTGGGAGACCAGGAGGGGGGCCGGCCAAGCAGCCTCCCAGAAAGGGGTGCATCCCACTGAGACCTTGGCACCCAGCCCTGACCAGCCTTGGCCTGCACCCATCCCCCAACAAAAAAACGCTGACCAAGCCCTCCGGGTGTATAGGCCTAGCCTCCTGGGCTCTCAATGCCCCAGACTACAAGCTGGTCCTCAGGCAGGCCATGCCAAGTAATGGATGCCAGGGTTGGATGTTGGATGGCAAGGGAGAGGAATTACAGTACCATTGCGATTTCGGATTCAGTTTTGACATTAGGATATTTTACCAACCCTCCAGTTGTCTCCATTAAACACCCCTCCAATAAAGACCCTTTGTATCTTTTTGCACATCTCTTTCTTTCTGTCTTGTTTACTATTTGGTCCTGATTTTCTATTTTGAAATAAAAACAATGAATAAACACTTTCTTCATCTTTAAAGGACGTATTACTATTTATTTGCTTTCTCTACACGTCCGGTCATTTTGGGTTATGTGGCAAACACACGTCTTGAGCTGTGAACTTTCTTGCGAGGTGCAATTTCCTGGCTATGTGCAAACACAGAGAACAAGCAGACATGAACAATAAGGCCATGTTGATAAAGTCCTGAATGTAACACAGGCCAAATATTTCATACGGCAAAAGGAATATTCCAGTGATGCCTGCTAATGTACATGGGTGATCTCACCTTTCCTTCACACTACTGAAAAGCCCTAGCAAACCCCCTCATGACCACCCCATTAAAAGAGACCTGAACTCAGCTACTGCTGTGTGAGGAAAACTGTGTGAGTGTGTATGAGCTTGTGTGAGTGTGTATCATGGTATAGCATGGGTGGGGACCCAGTCGAGTAACACCTCCACATCTTCTCAATCACTTGATTCAATTTGCAGCCACATTTATTAAGGTTTACTGAGAAAAGATCTTACTGTAGGCTAGTTGGTAAGTGTCCTTACAAACCTCTATGAGTGGGGTTGGTGGACAATGGACTATAAATTGAGCATAATTGAGCATATGAGTCATTTTTACTTTCTTTGATGTTTTCTCACTTCCATCTTCATGCCAATTAAGCCTTGTGATGAGGAAAAGAGCATGTGATGAGGAAAAGTGTGAAATAAGGTGTGAAGAAATCTTATAGTATTCCAACTGTAGGTTAACCTTTACCAAATTATAATACAAAATGAGTGCTTTTCACCAGAGCCAAATATTGTACAATAAATCATAATATTTGTCTTTATGGAGAGGTTTGTGTCACGGATCCCCCCGGTACTGCTGCTCCTGGGCGCACATGGCGCCTGTGTCGGGTCATCCTGGGATAGGCCGTATCATCACCTGCCTGACTGAGAAGTACTGGTGGACCACCTTGGCTAGGGACTTCCGAGTTTACGTCTCTTCCTTCTACATCTGTACCCAGTCACCCAGACACCTCTCTTCCTTCTCCAGACACCCAGACACCTCCCTTATGGAAAGCTCCTTCCCCTGCTGGTTCCACAACGACCCAGGTCTCACCTCTCGGTGGACTTTGTCACTGACCTTCCCCCCTCCCAGGGGAACACCACCGTTCTCGTTGTTGTGGACCGGTTTTCCAAAGCTTGCTCCTGTCGGCCATGCAAACCGCGGAGGCTCTTTTTACACACGTATTCCGGCACTACGGGATCCCGGAGGACATTGTGTCAGACCGTGGTCCTCAGTTCACGCGTATGGAAAGCGTTCATGGATCACCTGGGGGTCACGGTCAGTCTCACCTCCGGGTATCAGGCTCTGATCAGTCCCTACACCCAAACGAGGGCATTGCGTTCATCCACCTCTGGCCTGCTGGCTCCCCTTCCTCTGCGGAAGCATAGTTCCCGCTCAGCCCAGTCAAAACTGTTCGCTGCTCTGGCACCCCAATGGTGGAACAAGCTCCCCCACGACGCCAGGACAGCGGAGTCACTCATCACCTTCCGGAGACATTTGAAACCCCACCTCTTTAAGGAATACCTGGGATAGGATAAAGTAATCCTTCTACCCCCAAAACAAAAAAATTGTCAAGTGGTTATCCCACTGGCTATAGGGTGAATGCACCAATTTGTAAGTCGCTCTGGATAAGAGCGTCTGCTAAATGACGTAAACGTAAACGTAAACGAGAGGGTCAGTCAGGAAGTGGGCAGGTTCCTGAGGCGTTACTGTCAGAACCGGCCGGGGAAGTGGGCAGATTTTCTACCTTGGGCTGAGTACGCGCAGAATTCCCTCCGCCACTCCTCCACTAACCTCACTCCTTTCCATTGCGTGTTGGGGTATCAGCTCTCGTCTCCAGCGGGCCATGGGTCGGCATAAGGAACAGGCCGACCTCCACCGCAGTGAAGCACCTGTTTTCTCTCCAGGCGACCGGGTCTGGCTCTCCCTATTCGGAACCTGCCCCTCTGCCTGCCCTGCCGGAAGCTGAGCCCGCGGTTTGTGGGGCCGTTTAAAGTCCTGAGGAGGGTTAATGAGGTAACGTAACATTTGCAACTCCCTGCTGATTACAGTATTAACCCGACTTTTCATGTGTCTCTCCTCGCTGAGGCTGGACCCAGTGACGCCCCGCCTCCTCCTCTGGACATCGTGGGAGGTCCGATGTACTCGGTCCATGAAGTCCTGGATTCGAGGCGTCGGGCGGGGCGTCTCCAGTACCTCATCGACTGGGAGAGGTAAGGCCCAGAGGAGCGATGCTGGGTTCCTGCGGTGGACATCCTATACGCTTCGCTGACCAGGGATTTTCACTGTCGGCGCCCTGACCGACCCACACTGGGTTCCTGTGGTCGTCCCCGAGGCCGGTGTCATCCCGGGGGGGTACTGTCACGGATCCCCCCGGTACTGCTGCTCATTCCGATCACCAGCTTCGCAGGTCTACGTCACCAGCCTTCTAGGTGTCACTGACCTGGATCATTACCACCAACCCCGGACTGTCTTGTCTCATTACACACACCTGGTTCCCATTCCCCCTGATTAGTATGTGTATATATGTGCCCTCTGTTCCCCATTGTCCTTGTCGATTATTGTCCCATGTCCGTTGGTCTCGTGAGTACCTGTGCTCTGTTGTATCGGCTTTCGTGCTACGTGTTACTGTACATTGTATTACGGTTTACATACAATGTAATTGTGCACTTGTTATTACGGGTCTCGTCCCGTGTATTATTTAGAGGTTTACACCTCGCACTTTTGTTTGGGTTACATCCCTGTGTTATACATATACGTGATTGTTTTGGGCTTCGACCCTGTCGTTTTCCATGAAGTTCCTTATGTTGGGTAGAGAAATAAAAAAAACATTTACGTATTCCTGTCTTCTATCATTATACAACGTGACAGTTTGTTTGCATTCTTTACTTTGGCCTTTCCTGAATTGGCTGTTTGAAACAAGATGTGTAGAAAGATCTCTCCTCAATCTCTGTCCATTGCTGTTCTATTTTACAACATTATTGTTTCTCCCTCTTAATGGTCATACACAGTCGGTGTTGACACAAAACCCCAAATGGAGTCATGGTCAGTGTTACTTGCCCATGAAGTGCTGCTGTTTGTAAACATTTTGATTGTCATATATATATACTTTTTTTAATGGTTCAGTGAAAGGCCTTACTGGCAACCCCTGTGCGGCTTCTCAGCCTGAAGACTCATTGCTGTATATGAGTGTTGGGAAACGTGACTTCCTGTGTAGCTAACCACACCAGACATAATGTAGCCCAAAGAGGTGCAAAACTCACAGAAATAAAGTTTGTTGAAAATGTGTTCATGTGTTCATGACAAATCTTTAAACGTTTTAATTCATTATGTAATTGTTGTTACTGTGCAGTGCATAACGCCTTCTAGCAAACATCCAAATACTACAAACTCCATACAGTGAATAGGACTATCCGGCATATCCTCAGTTGTTTAACAGAGCAAACGGCTTGACGGGAGCTTGTGATCATGTTAGCAGAACAGGGTTTGGGAATATGGAATGATTCCTTTGACATGATATCTCTGATTGAAATATGGATAAGCTTACCTTTCCTACCCTGTGGATCATCCAAATAGGGAAGGAGAGAGAGAGAGAGATGGAGAAAAAGATAGAGACGAGGCTGAAGTAGATAGTCTCCAGAGATTCCTCCTCCTCTCCGATGATGAGTCTACTTTAATCCATGAGGACAACTGTGACTCATTTCAAAGTAAGATTGAGGAGGAATATTGAATTCCACTCGACTGGGAGATTTGAATGAGAGAGAGAGAGAGAGAGAGAGAGAGAGAGAGTGAGAGCCCCCCAAATAAGTGCTGATGGAATTGGCTATGGTGCATTAGATATTCGCCAGCCATCAGACCATGACCATGAGGGATCTGGTGTTTTGTCGCATCGTACATGCTGAACAATATAGGATTGTGCACTGCGAACCTCCACTGCTGTGGACAAGCACATGCTATGCATGCCACCAAGGCCTTCACCTCTTCCTCTCCTTTTGCAGGAGCTTAACAGATGAACGGATGTTCAATATAAATGTTTTTCATAGAGAGATGACCTTTGGCTCTCATGTGTTGCGGACACGTTTTTGAAACTACAGAATTTAATGGGTCGGTGGTCCAAAGCAACATAGGGCATATAGACCGTAGGACTTGATAGCGTAAGGACAGAGCAAAGCTGAAGAGGTGTCCTCCCCTGGTCCAGGCTGCGAGTAGGAGCCCTCCACTGCACTGCGTCTGGGTTTACATTAGCCCTCAAGTGTTTACCCCCATGGCGCTCCATCCAATTCTCCTCAACAAGAGAAAATGAGAGACTAGCATAGAAACGAGTGAGGGCCATGAATGAAGGGGGGACAAATTGACATGTGGCTTTTTGTGAGGTGAGTGCACAACCTCTCGGCCGGCGATTACCATTCGCTAATGAGCGCCCTGCGTTTGTCTCTCTCTGTTTCTCCTTCTCTCTCCCTCCGCGGTCCCCTTTTCTCTCCGCCAGCTTTGTGCAGGCCCGCGGTGGCCACTGGACCATAGGTGTGCCGTTAATGGGGAGGCGCACATAGCAGTAATTAAACCAGCAGGGGGGCTTGTACGCACCCCTGATGCACCCCCTCCTCCAAAACTCTACCCTCCCTCCCCCTTTTCAATCCCCTCAGCCGAATTGATCATTGTGCCGGGGCCAGTTTTGCCCCCAGCAGTTTTGTCACATTCTAATGACGGCTTTCAGAGAGGCAAGGCCTGTGTCCCTACCAGTACTGGGACCAGTTGGGGCCAATCAGTGTCTCTCACTCACACACAAACCCTTTTCCCAATCAGCCTCACATGTAACCACACACACACTCTCTCACACACACACCAAAATCACACACGAATGCACACACACACACACACACACACACACACACACACACACACACACACACACACACACACACACACACACACACACACACACACACACACACACACACACACCACAACCATCAACTCCAACAGGACTGGTCCCCTGCTGCGATTCTGTCACTTGTTTTCTTTGCCCTTTTTTTTCTACCCCCACCCCCCGCACCTCCAAAGAAACACCCACCCAAACACACACACACACACACACACACACACACACACACACAAACACACACACCCTAATCCTCCCATCCTCATCACATCCCTCCAGCTGCTTCTATCCTCTCCTAAAGAAAAAACTAGGTGTTGAGACATCACTCAGGGTTGTTTTGAAGTCCTTTGCATGATGAGCCCTTTAAATGTAAAATTCAACACGTGATCTTATTTTATTGCATTTTAAGGCTTCACATAGGCTACCTTTACATATGCCAATTATAACTAAATATGACAAAAAACATAACTCGCTTTAGTTATTGTGTTCATTAACTGTATGTGCTAAAATCAAGTGAACTGCACACACCATATTATAATATTTTACTAAGAAAACATGTTCAGGCAACTTTGTATTGTCAATAGACCACTCAATGGTTGTGAAATATAAAAAAGCACATTCAAAAACATAGTCTTGTGTAATCTGTATTGATTTAGTAGTGTTATAAATCTATGTTCTGATTAGACAAGGCTATCTGAATGGTCTTAATGGTCTCTACCCTAGAGCGGTCCTCAGCAGGCTAACACAACCCATGGGGAACGTCTCTCACTTTCGATGATTGCTCTTACGTTGTGTGTGTACTGACGACAACAGTGGAGAGTCACTATGGAGCTAATATTGTAGGCCAAACCGCGCTGTACTTATTAATTGTGCACATTAAAGTGTGTTTTATGTGAGTGTGTGGGTTTGTTTGTGTTTATTGATGTACTTGGGTGTACTTGTTCACATATTTTCAACAAGTTGAAAATAATGATGCTTCTATAGGCTACATGCCATTGGCAGATTTTTACCAACCTGATGAGCTCCTGCACACAGTAATTTGGTCAGTAGTTTTGTTTAGAATTAACAAGGTTTTATTTGCTTGACATTGGCTTTTTGCAGCTGTACTTGATTTGCCATATTTACCACACTTCCTTTCGATTATGGTGCCAGGAAGCAAAAGGTTACAGGAAATGCCATGAGTAGTAGCGACCTACAGTGTTCTCCCTCTCTATAGGGTACCCCCTCTTCCTCTCAGCACTGAGCAGAGGCTAAAGTTGTTGCTGGTGTGGCATTCGTTCTGTATATAATTAAAATAACTTAAGTCATTGAGGTGTTTGTAGGGCATTAGCTGCCTCTCTAGGCCACATTTTGCATCGTTTCCTGCCCTGCTCGGCTCACCCCTTATCTCTCAGACCCCCTTGAGTATGGCGTTTTACATTTCTGTTTGTAAAACTGTCAACACTTCCACTGGCTGTACTAACGTGTGATTTAGCGCCGACAGAGAGGAGGGATAGAGAGTGAGAGAGAGACAACTGCATGAGATCTTGCACATTCTGAAAGTGGAATATATAGTTATATCCCCAAGAAGATGCCTTGTTATGTACAGTGTATTGTGTTCTCTTCCCCCCATAAAAGCATTCTGTTGTCTTTCTCACCTCTTTATGGTTGCTTCTTTTGTTTTGATCTATAATTAATTATTATATTCAAAGCGTTGATATTCAGTGCCTTCAGAATGTATTCACACACCTTGACCTTTTTTGTTGATTTTGTATCACTGGACTACGCACAATACTCCATAATGTAATTTTTTTTTTTTACAAATTCATTAAAAATGAAAACCAGAAATCTCTTCAATCAATTAGTATTCAACCCCTTTGTTATGGCAAGCTTAAATAAGTTCAGGAGTAAAACTTTGCTTAACAAGTCACATAATAAGTTGCATGGAATCACTCTGTGTGCAATAATAGTGTTTAACATGATTTTTGAATGACTACCTCATCTCTTTACCCCACATACAATTAATTATCTGTAAGGTCCCTCAGTCGAGCAGTGAATTTCAAACACAAATTCAACCAAAAAGACCAGGGAGGTTTTACAATGTCTCGCAAAGAAGGGCACCTATTAGTAGATGGGTAAAAGTTTAAAAAAAGCAGACATTGAATATACCTTGAGCATGGTGAAGTTATTAATTACACTTTAGATGGTGTATCAATACACCCAGTCACTACAAAGATGCAGGCATCCTTCTTAAATCAGTTGCTGGAGAGGAAGGAAACCATGATTTCACCATGAGGCCAATTGTGATTTTAAAACAGTTACATAGTTTAATGGCTGTGATAGGGGAAAACTGAGGATGGATCAACAACATTGTAGTTACTCCACAATACTAACCTAATTGACAGAGTGAAAAAAAAATCTAAAACATGCACAAGGCACTTAAGTGATACTGCCAAACAATGTGGCAAAGCAATTACGTTTTTGTCCTGAATACAAAGTGTTATGTTTGGGGCAAATCCAATACAACACATTACTGAGTAACACCCTCCATATTTTCAAGCATAGTGGTGGCTGCATCATGTTATTGGTATGCTTGTAATCGTTAAGTACTGGGGAGTTTTTCAGGATAAAAAAGAAATGGAATGAAGCTATGCGCGAGCAAAATCCTAGAGGAAAACCTGGTTCAGTCTGCTTTCCACCAGACACTGGGAGATGAATTCACATTTCAGCAGGACAATAACCTAAAACACAAGGCCAAATCTACACTGGAGTTGCTTACCAAGAAGACAGTGAATGTTCCTGAGTGGCCGAGTTACAAATCTATGGCAAGGCCTGAAAATGGTGCTCTAGAGATGATCAACAACCAATTTGATAGAGCTTGAAGAATTTGGAAAAGAGTGATGGGCAAATGTTGCACAATCCAGGTGTGGAAAGCTCTTAGAGACACCCAGAAAGACTGACAGCTGTAATCGCTGCCAAATGTGGTTCTAACATGTATTGATTGAGGGGGTTGAATACTTCTCTATTCAAGATGTATTAGTGTTATATTTTTCATAACTTTTTTTACAAATGTTCGAATTTTTCTTCCATTTTACATTACAGACTATTTTGTGTAGATCGTTGACAAAAAAATTACAATTAATTCAATTCTAATCCCACTTTGTAACACAACAAAATATGGAAAAAGTAAAGGGTTGTGAATACTTTCCGAAGGCATTATATAGAACTATAGGTAAAACACAAGCGTTATGTTTTTAACAATATAAGAAAGTGTATAGTTAATATAATTTTTATGACTGCTAAACAGGGCCGGATTAAGAAATCATAGGCCCCGGGGCTTTGTTTAAAAAAGAACATAAACTGAGATCAATCTGGTCTTGAATAGCCCAGGCCAATGAAGCGACACACAGATTGTACAATATTAGGAGGAAATATATACAGTATATAAATCATAGGCTACAGTAGGCTATTAAATACAATTTCCAGTGGCACACTGACTGTCCTAATGATGAAGATGAAGCCATGCGCTCGTCGTGGCAATAGCCTGTCTCAAGATGAGCTACTTTGAAAAACAGAGCTGCTGTTAGCTAAAAATTGGGAGTTGTTAAGTCGTTAGTCTTTTCAGCAGTAGGCATTTGCTTTCCAAACTGTACGTTTTTCCCGCGATTGTATTTTGAAATCTGCAAAAGGCAAACTGACAGCCACATCCAACCATAGAAATATAATCCATAGATGGCAGTTCCCATTCAAGTCAGGACAGGCATAATTTGTACCCATGAGTTTAACAGAGTCTCTTAAAGTCTCCTGAGTGGCGCAGTAGTCTAAGGCGCTGCATCGCAGTGCTAACTGTGCCACTAGAGATCCTGGTTCGTATCCAGGCTCTGTCGCAGCCGGCCGCGACCGGGAGACTCATGGGCGGCGCACAATTGGCCCAGGGTAGGGGAGGGAATGGCCGGCAGGGATGTAGCTCAGTTGATAGAGCATGGCGTTTGCAACGCCAGGGTTGTGGGTTCAGTTCCCACGGGGGGCCAGTATAAAAAAAATATATATATATAAAAACATATATGTATTCACTAACTGTAAGTCGCTCTGGATAAGAGCGTCTGTTAAATGACTAAAATGTAAATGTAACAGTCAAATTGCCAGGGTAAAAAGTTACAAAACCCTTCTATGGATTATATGTCTATGGCCACAAAGCAACAAGCTGTACAATGTTGTCACGCCCTGGCTCTGGGGACTCTGTTATGTTGAGCCAGGGTGTGTAGAGTCTATGTTTTGTGTTTCTATGTTCAGGATCTAGTTGATGTGTTTCTATGTTGGCCGGGGTGGTTCTCAATCAGAGGCAACGTGAATCAGCTGTTGCTTGTTGTCTCTGATTGGGAACCATACTTAGGTAGTCGTTTGGCATTTGTGTGGTGTGGTATCTTGTTCCGTGTTGGTTTGTGTATGTACCCAAGGACTTCACGTATCGTTTTGTTGTTTTTATTCGTGTGGTGAAATATAAATAAAAGATGTTCGCATTCCACGCTGCGCATTGGCCCGTTTCTTCAAATGACGATCGTGGCAAATGTATTTGGGGCGCCCTGCTCAAACTGCGGCCTTCCCGACTGTAGGCATACTAGTAACTGCCAAAATAAAGGAAACACTTGAGTCAATGAGGGATACAAAGTATATATTATAGTGTGGGTTGCATTTTCCTGGCATGGTTTAGGTCCACTTGTAGAATCTATGCCAAGGCGCATTGAAGCTGTCTGGCAGCTCGTGGTGGCACAACGACACTTTATGTTGGTGTTTCCTTTATTTTGGCAGAATCCTATATGTGCGTGTGATAAAACTTTTTTTTAAATAAACTATTGATCCTCTGTGGCTAAATGATGCTCTCTGGTGTATTTTGAATATTGAGAGCGGGCTCCTGTGGTTGGATAAAACATTATTATTATAAAAAACGTAACATAATATATATATTTTTAATTGCCTGTTGGGCTCCCTACGGGCTTGGGCCCAGCCCCTGACTCACACAATTGACCAGTCACATTGATTTATTATGCAGTTTTTTTTATATACTTTTTTAAATTAATCAGTTACCCAATCAAGGCAGGGCCCCCCAGTTACCCAGGTGGGCCCCTACTTCCTCTCCTCCCCCCATCTGTTGATTAGCAGAGTGGCAGCAAGAAGCAGCAGGCTGTCTACACATTGAAAGCGGGCTCCTGAATCCTCCTGTGGTTGGATACAAAATATGAACTACATACATAAAATATACTATATATATAATATATACAGTATATACACTGAGTGTACAAAACATTAAGGACACCTGCGCTTTCCATGAAATAGACTGACCAGGTGAATTCAGGTGAAAGCTATGATCCCTCCTTGATGTCACTTGTTCAATCCACTTCAATCAGTGTAGATGAAGGGGAGGAGACAGGTTAAAGAAGGATTTTGAAGCTTTGAGACAATTGAGACATGGATTGTGTATGTGTGCCATTCAGAGGGTGAATGGGCAAGACAAATGTTTTACTGCCTTTGAACAGAGTAAGAGGTGCCAGGCGCACCAGTTTGTGTCAAGAACTGCAATGCTGCTGGGTTTTTCAAGCTCAAACATTTCCCATGTGTATCAAGAATGGTCCACCACCCAAAGGACATCAAGCCAACTTGACACAACTGTGGGAAGCATTGGAGTCTACATGGGGCAGCATCCCTGTGGAACACTTTCGACAGCATGTAGAGTCCATACCCCGACGAATTGAGGCTGTTCTGAGGGCAAAAGGTAGTGGTGCAACTCAATAATAGGAACGTGTCCTTAATGTTTTGTACACTCTGTGTATTTCGTTTCATTTATTTTTTGTAAACATTTTATTTTATTTTTTTGCTTCCTCTTGGGCCTCCCACAGGCCTGGGCCCAGGGGCTTCAGCCCAGGTAAGCCCCTTGTAACGATCCCGGCAGTCTGAGTCGGGTCCTGTCTGTGGACTAGTTTTTCTGCTCGGGATCTCCAGTTTCCCGAGGGTTCTGGAACGCTCCGGGGAGCTCTCTTGATTTCCGCACCTGCATCCCATCAGCAATCTGCACACCTGGTCCTGATCATCACCCTTCTTAGGCTCTGGCCTAACATCCATTCCCTGCCGGATCGTTAGCCATGAACAGTAGGTTTACCAGAGTATCAGTCTTAGAGCTTCTAGCGTTAGTTTTGTTGTTTTGCACCTTGTTGGTTTGTTGTTTACTTACCTCCGTTTTGTTCCATCTGCAGTCACTCGTCCGGAACCTTCATCCAACCTCTGCCTGGTGGTCGGCGGCTGCCGAGCCATGATTGGATCAACCACTGCACCCCCAACAACTAATCAACGCCGCCCGCTCTGTTCCCT
This sequence comes from Coregonus clupeaformis, assembly GCF_020615455.1. NCBI lineage: Eukaryota > Metazoa > Chordata > Actinopteri > Salmoniformes > Salmonidae > Coregonus > Coregonus clupeaformis. Next base: position 36,812,882 of record NC_059208.1, read on the forward strand.
GGATTATTCAGCATCACTCTTGAATTTGTAAATAAACACTCACCTTCGTTTCAACTTACCTTGTCCTGGTCTGCTTCTGGGTTCTGGCTTTGCAATTCGTGACAGAACGATCCGGCCAGTAATGAACCCAGCGGACCTGGACTCTGTTCGCCATGCCATTTCCCATCAGGAGAAAAGGTTGGGACAACATAGCACGGCACTACAGGAGATAGCGTTGTCAGTTCGGAACCTTTCTACCAGTCTGACGGAGGTCCAGAACCAGCGCAAGTTTCCGGTGGAGGATCCACTACCGGTTTCACCCATCTCGCCTGCCGCGTCTGGAGCTGTGTCCTTCCGTGAGCCCAAGGTTCCGACGCCGGATAAATATGAGGGGGAGCTGGGAAGATGCCGTTCTTTCCTTATGCAGTGTGGGTTAGTGTTCGATCTACAGCCCTACTCTTATGCCACAGACAAGGCTAGGATAGCCTTTGTGATTGAGTTGCTGCGTGGTCGAGCGCTGGAGTGGGCTTCAGCCGTTTGGGAACGACAAGACCCCCTGCATGGCTTCATACCAGGGGTTCACGGCCGAGATGAGGAAGCTCTTCGACCATTCCGTCCGAGGGAGGGGACGCAGCTAGGCGCCTGTTTTCGCTTCACCAAGGAACTCGCAGCGTGGCCGACTTCGTGATCGAGTTCAAGACGTTGGCTGTGAGAGAGTGGGTGGAATGAGGAGTCTCTGCAAGCGGCCTTTACCAGGGTCTGTCGGAGCAGCTCAAGGATGAGTTGATCTCCTATCCGGAGCCTAGTGACCTGGACAGCTTGGTAGCCTTGTCTATTCGGGTGGATAATCGAGTCCGAGAGCGAAGGAGGAGAAGCAATGGGGTCCGCCCAATCGATCAGCTTCTCAGTTCCCAGTCGGGTCGGGTGGTGGACCAGAACACGTCGATCATTCTCCACCACAAAGGATTAGTGGAGAGGTCCTCTCTCCCGATTCTGAACCCATGCAAGTGGGGCGGCACGGGTTAACCAAGGAGGAGCGTCAACATAGACGTAAGACCAACTGCTGCCTCTACTGTGGTAGCTCGGGACATTACATCTCCACTTGTTCCCCGGCGGTCGTCAAACTGCCCGGCTCGCTAAAGTTGGGAGGACTTTTAGCGAGCCAGTTTCAACCTCTCAGTACCTCTGTCAGACCCCGTTTCCCGGCTACCCTTGTGAACAGGAATCAGAGCTTAGCGATTAACGCTTTTATCGATTCAGGTGCCGATGGAAGCTTTCTTGATGCCGAGTTGGTGGAACAGCTGGGGCTTTCAAGGAGCAATTGCCGGAAGCCATTGAAGCGACCACTCTGAACGGCAGTAGTCTGGCACGTATCACGGTGAGGACTGAACCGGTTAAGATGCTGTTGTCGGGGAATCATTCGGAGATGATTTCATTCTTCATTCTGCCGTCTTCCCATGTTCCTCTGGTCCTTGGATACCCCTGGCTGAAGGAACACAATCCCACGTTCGATTGGGTGACGGGCAAGGTAACGAGTTGGAGCCTTGATTGTCATGCTAACTGTCTCAAGACTGCCTGTCCCCATTCGGTTCCCAGTCAGGTGATTGAGGCTAAACCCCCAGATTTGTCCCTGGTTCCCGAGACATATCACGATTTGGGGGGAAGTGTTCAGTAAGCAGAAGGCTCTGTCACTCCCTCCCCACCGACCATAATGATTGTGCCATCAACCTGTTCCCTGGAGCTGTCTACCCCA